>NW_027316278.1:7176354-7403854 GCF_026437365.1 Eucyclogobius newberryi | reverse complement strand
ACTCGGCCCTGGACTCGGCCCTGGACTCGGCCCTGGACTCGGCCCTGGACTCGGCGCTGGACTCGGCCCTGGACTCGGCCCTGGACTCGTCGCTGGACTCGGCCCTGGACTCGGCCCTGGACTCGTCGCTGGACTCGGCGCTGGCGAAAATGACAAACCGACAAAAATAAATAAATACAGGTTCAAGACCGGGGGACGGTTCTGTCATGTGGCTCGCATTACAGTGTTTTTGTTCGTTTTTATTTGTTTTTATCTCTTGATTCTGATAAAATGTTAAATCTCCCTCTCTTAGGGGGGCAACTTCCCGCTTTCTGCGTTATCTCCCCTCTGGGATGAGAGAGAAGTTGGGAAGTATGAACTTGAGGTCTGCAACATTAAAGGAGTGGAAATGTATCTAAAGGAAAACATTGTATCAGATGAAACAGCTGCTTTGACCCTTGACCCTGACAGACCCTGTCAACAATACTCAACATGCTCTTGTTCCTCAAGTAAAACACATGAACGAGTGTTAACTGTTAAGCTTTAGTTTAGCAGCTAGCTCGTAGCTTGTGATTTGTAAATTGTAACTTCTGTTAAAAAACTGTGAATAAATCAGACAAGTTGAGTTTATTTCACTGCAGTTCAGCCGTGTGTTTGATAGTCGTCTTTGTTCATGTGTCTTCAACTTAATTGAGCCACAGTGTCTTGTGTTATGCTGTTATAACATGATGCAAATATGGAATGTGTTCAGGTCCAGACTCATTAGGTCCGGACCTGAACCTGAACGTGGGTTTAGGTCTGCTTCCGCACTATATACCTTTTATTTTATACGTTTATTTCTAAATCAGATTGTCGCCTTATTCATCAGTTTCTATTGGACTATATCATTATTTCCAGATAATCATTTTTATTTGATCTTTTTTGTATTGTAAAGCACGAGTTTGTATGCGCAACGAGCCACAAGGTCTATAAAAAACATGAAAAACAGTTCACCGTATTCTACGCACTATAAGGTGCACTTAAAAGACTTTCATTTTCTCCAAAAGCGACAGTGCACCTTATAGTGTGGAAAATACGGTCGTTGAAACTGTTTGCAGCAGCTCAGATTTATTCCACTGTATTCTGTGCTTACACTTCCTGGTTCTCGGGCCGTAAAACACTTCATATTTAAACGCAGACAGCACACAGCAGTTTCATTTTGACTCTTGAACTTTTATTAAATACCCACCTACTTTTGTGTTCGACTTCATGGGCAAAACTTTGGGTGCGGCCACTTTCAAACACACATGACGACCACCAACATCACATGGATGACATCACGACCCAATTGTTATCACCATAATATCCTAAAGCTGATATATTCATACTTTTTAACGTTCCATCTCCAGTTGAACCATTGAGATATATCAAAATACACACTTTTTTTGCCCCTGGTTTATAGCGCTTTGGCAGCACAAGCGCCCGTGTTAGCATTAGCTGTGTACAGTGTTAGCATTAGCTGTGTACAGTGTTAGCATTAGCTGTGTACAGTGTTAGCATTAGCCCATTTCATGATCTATAATGATGATGATGAATGAATAAATGAAAACAGTGCACGGTTTGTATCACATTCACATTTAATTCTTGCGTGTCAGGGACAAACAGCAGCTCTGAAACACTTCTGCTCCTTTTCGCTTCAGATAAATAAACCTCGCGTAAACATTTCTCAACGCGCTACGGTCGCTAATTCATCGATTCATTTTCCGACTCACGACACACTTCCCACTACGGCGACTAAATAACGTTTGTGTAACATGAAAAAAAAAAACCTCGAGAGAGCCAGGGAGGGAAGGAAATAATTGAATGAAAGCGATTAGGGGACGAGAAGGGACGGATCGAGTGAAATAACTTAAATAACTCCCGCACGTACGCCACAAACAAAGAATAATAAGTAAAACGTGACAAAGTTGCCATGCCGCTCGAGCTGTACAGCGAAAACGACACAATTCCACGACTTTATAAAGCTTTTACGGAGCACCATCTGAAGAATACACTGAGATAACTCAAAAGGATGGACGTAACTTGAAGGTTCATAAAAGGATAATACAGCGGCTCCAGTTCGTACGGGACATTTTTCAGTTTATATATTTCTAAAGGTAAGAAACTGTCACGAGATATTGCTTGAGAAAAGCAGAAATCTGCGTTTTAAGCATAAATCGTGAAATGACGCACGCACAGAAAAAGTATTGGACACGTTTAGGGCCGAAACGAAGATATTGAAACTACTTTTTGCCGATAACCAGGTGACCAGGAAGCGCTGCAATGGATAAACACACAATAAAAGAGTTGATTCATTATTTGTACAAGTTATTTATTTAATCTTACCGCGCAAGCAAATCAAATCGCTCAAATCTCCCCAGTAGTGGAAAGAAAAGGCGCTCACGTTAGAATATGAGCCGAAAATGCTGAAAATTGAACAATACCGTATTTTCCGGACTATAAGTCACACCTTTTTTCATAGTTTTGGCCGGGGTGCGACTTATATATGTTTTTTTCTTCTCTATTATGCATTTTTTGGCTGGAAAATATGGTAACTTGGTATAATTATCGTGACGGGCCAAGAAGCGTTTATTAAAAAAATAAATAGATAAATAATTTAAATATAAATAGCTTGACGACCGCTCCTGTATTAAGTTACTTCATTATTAGTAGTTAAGTTTATTCATTATTTTTAAAACAGAACATCTTTAGGTTTTTGAGGTAGAAAAGACCGAATACATTTTTTTTTTTAAGAGTTTATAAATGATAACTAAAATCTCCCCATAATGTTGAAAATGTAGCAATAACTTGGTATAATAATCGTGACGGGTCAAGAAGCGTTCATTAAAAAAAAAAAAAAGCTTATAAAACGACTTATAAAGTATATATACTTATAAGAGGCTTTTTACAGAAAATCATGATGTTTTTGAGGGCCTCTTCGTTCCACGTTGGTTTCCTATTGGATCGGATAAAGTCGATTCTTAGGTCGTTACGCAAGCTCGATTTTTGTTCGTTATGACCGTAAATGAACTCCACAAAAATAAGCAAAAAAATACATAGATAAAAAAAATGTCACATCGATGTTGATCAAATGCTCATAAGACGCACATATTAATTACAGACTTAGGTCATTACTGGGTCTATTAACGCAAAACAAAAGGGCCAAAACAACTCATAATAAAAGCTGTAATTAAAAAAAACGCAACTTTCAAAAATTTCCAAACAAATGAGCCAAAATTTTTCAAAAAGAAGCGTCGTTTCGCCTCGAGTTTGCGTCGCTATAAATCTGGTCAGTAGCATCTCTAGAAATATGAAAAACGGCGACGCGTCCAGTACCGACTTCTTTTGTAAAGTGAGGTTTTTTTTTGCGTATAGAACTATAAATACCCAAAGTGCAAAATGTGATATAGACGGTTTATTGATTTGAAATAATGTGAATGACTTAAGACGATAATAACAGTAATATTTCAGAGTTCCACTTATTTTTGAGTTTGCGCTAGCTTAAAAAGTGCGTATATTATGTACAAAATGTTCGTCAATTAAATAAAACATTTTAAAAGTGGTATTGGGAATAAAGCGAGCAGCCGAAAGAACTAAAATGACAGAGTAGGAAAAGCGCACGTGTCATTCGCGACGCGGTTAAAGAAGCGTCCTGTAGCGTTTCTGGGGAAGATCGGATCCGCGGAGAGGCGAACCCCACTCACAGGAAGAGTGCGCGTTTTCCCCGAGCGATTTCCGAGCATTAAACGCCACAGCAGGTGTCCAACCCTCCACCAGAAAAGTTACACAGTGCGACTTTACACCTAACAATGAGCGCGAATGCGAAAAACAAATCAAAACGGTTAAAAATGTAAAAAGTCGAGTCGCTTCAAAGCCGTTCTTTTTCGGGGCGATCCAGTTCTCGCAATCTGCAGAGGTCTGAGGGAGCGCAGAGAGATGGGCGGAGTCGTTGTTGTTGTTTACTTGCGTTGTGTTGCTCTTAATGGCAATTAGCAGCCAACTGAGAAGGTGCATTTACCGCCAACTACTGTAGTTGTGCGTCTTCAAAGTATGTGTTTTACGCTGTACTGTATTCGAAAAATAAAAAATAATTGCAGAATAGTATACATATGGGCGGAGTCTAAATTGAATAGTACGCTCTCTACAGTCCAGGAACTGCACATTGAGTTTGTTTGAGAGGCAAATGAGGATCCAGGTAGTAGAAGTAGCAGCAGAAGTCTCACATCAGTTGTAGTCAAAGTCATACTTGTACAGGTATTGTAGTGACCGTAGTAGTACCGTATTTTCTGGACTATAAGTCTTTTTTCATCGTTTTGGCCGGGGTGCGACTTATACTTATACTTATATACTTATACTCTGGAGCGACTTATATGTGATATTATTTGTTATTCTCACACTTGCAACCGCATTTCATACTCCAGTGCGACTTATATATGTTTTTTTCTTCTCTATTTTGCATTTTTTATACTCCGGAAAATACGGTACGTGACATTTTAGATCAAGATTTTGACCAAACTCCACAGTCCGTCCCATATTGAAGGACGGGTCAAATGTTCTTTCGGGGACGATAAATATCAAATGAAATGGTAAAAATGAGGCCGCGGTTCAGTGATATGAACAAACTCGGGCTGCGACCAACGATTATTTCACTGGTCGACTGGTCATTTTTATTAATATATATTTTTAACATTAGTTGAGAATTCAAACCATTACTTTTATCGGACATTGGGGCCTTTTAAATATATTAAATTGAGTAAAGTTTGAAAAATGGTGACGGAAGAAGGCAAAAAGTATATTTACGAATTTAAGATGCAGCTCTAATCGTTTATTCTCTTTTTGATATTTTAAATTAATAATGCCATTGTCTTTGTTATAAAAAAGGTGTTTTTGGCATGTGTTTTAGATTATTATTATCAATTTTTTTTAAAGTCGACCAGTCACGATTAACCATCGCAGCCCTTCGACAAAATTGTTACGCAAACATTTCCGACCTGAATTACATGTATTATTCCATCTTTTTGCATGTCATTTCATACAGAAGTCGGATTCAAGGTTAATCCGATTCAAACGTTTAGTCAACATAAACTAATAGCATAGAAAAAAGTGACATATTCGAAGGTCCACGTGTAATTCTAAGCGTATAATGCAGCCGAGAATAAAAGAAAAAGCTCTTTTAAAAGCTCGTCCTCGCCTCCGTTTGGAGCGAGTGTGTGCGTAGTGCCCTGAATGAAGAGCAGATCTGTGGAGCGCAGACATTCAGTGACATCCTGATGGATAATACAGCTGTGGGTGAGTCTGAGGACCAACACACGGCTCCACAGTCACACACCAGCAAATGTGACCGACGGGAATCCAGAACAAAGTATCGACCACAAATATCCACCGGAGTTAAAATGGCTTCACCAGGTTTTTTCTCCCACTGGTTTCGATCATATTTGCCAGTGACGTAAGTATTTGAGCACCCTGCGATTTTGCAAGTTCTCCCACTTTTTACGGCGTCTGACATTTTCAACGTCGGTGCATTTTCAGGATCCGGAAATCACGTTGTATGATTTTAATATAATTTGTGTGTTATTGATGCAAACAAGTATTAGAACACCTGCCAATCAGCAAGAATTCTGTTAGTTCAGAGCTGTCAGTCCACCTCACTCCACTTATCCTTTTAAACCAGACGCAGAGTGACGTTTGTTGTTGTTTTTAATGGCGGCTGGCAGCCAACTAAAGGTGCATTAACCGCCATCTACTCTAGTCTTTAGACTTTAGTTGGCGGTTGCTATAAGAGATAATAATAACATATAGAATGAAATAACGCAGTCACTCAATTTGTAGCACCTGTTTGAGCTTGTTAGCTGCATAAAGACCCTGTCCACTCCACAATCAGTGAGACTCCATCTACTGCCATGGGCAAGACCAAAGAGCTGTCAGAAGAGATGGAACTGTAGACCTCCACTACAGCTGGAAAGAGCTAAGGGGCTTTGACAAGCAGCTTTGTGAAGAAAGATCAACTGTTGGAGCAACTGTTATAAAATGGAAGAGGCTAAAGATGATGTCAGTCTCCCTCAGACTGCAGCTCCATGAAGATCTCACCTCGTGGGGTTCAATGATGAGAAAAAAAGTGAGGAATCAGCCCAGAACTACAGGAGGATCGGTTACTATGGTAATACACTACAGCGTCATGGTTTAAAATCATGCATCACACAGAAGGTTCCCCTGCTTAAGTCAGCACATGTCCAGGCCCGTCTGAAGTTTGCCAATGATCATCTCCATCCAGAGGAGTCATGGGACAAAGTCATGTGGTCAGATGAGACCAAAATAGAACTTTTTGGTAGAAACTCCACTTGTCGTGTTTGGAGGAAGAAGAAGGACGAGGACCATGCCAAGAACACCATCCACCATCCCTACTGGGATTGGGCAATCGGTGTGTGCAAACCTGGTTATTACTTATTACTACTTCATCATTTCTAAATGGGAGAACTTGCTAAATTGCCCGGTGTTCGAATACTTATTTCCCTCAGGGAACGGCCTAAAGCAGGATCAATCAGGCCTAACGTGAACTCAGCCCAAATCAAGCTCAACGACGGTCCAAGGGACTCTATCTAAGATCATTACACAGAAGTGAAGTGATTTTTAGCTCATGTAGATATTCGGTTTTTGCTGTGTGTGTTGTTTCAGTCTCAGTGGAGGTTGTTTCAGTCTCAGTGGAGGTTGTTTCAGTCTCAGTGGAGGTTATTTCAGTCTCAGTGGAGGTTATGTTTCAGTCTCAGTGGAGGTTAACGTCTCAGTCCTTGTAGATTGTGTAGTTTCAGTCCCTGTAGTCGTCGTTTCAGTCCCTGTGGTCGTGTCGTCGTTTCAGTCTCTGTGGTCGGCGTTTCAGTCCCTGTGGTTGTCGTTTCAGTCCCTGTGGTCGTCGTTTCAGTCCTTGTGGTCGTCGTTTCAGTCCCTGTGGTTGGCGTTTCAGTCCCCGTGGTCGTCGTTTCAGTCCCCGTGGTCGTCGTTTCAGTCCCCGTCGTCGTCATTTCAGTCCCCGTGGTCGTCGTTTCAGTCACTTGTGGTCGTCGTTTCAGTCCCTGTGGTCGTCATTTCAGTCCCTGTTCGTTTCAGTCCCTGTGGTCGTCGTTTCAGTCCCTGTTCGTTTCAGTCCCTGTGGTCGTCGTTTCAGTCCCTGTGGTTGGCGTTTCAGTCCCTGTGGTCGTGTCGTCGTTTCAGTCTCTGTGGTCGTCGTTTCAGTCCCTGTGGTCGTGTCGTCGTTTCAGTCTCTGTGGTCGTCGTTTCAGTCCCTGTGGTTGGCGTTTCAGTCCCCGTGGTCGTCGTTTCAGTCCCTGTGGTCGGCGTTTCAGTCCCTGTGGTTGTCGTTTCAGTCCCTGTGGTCGTCGTTTCAGTCCTTGTGGTCGTCGTTTCAGTCCCTGTGGTTGGCGTTTCAGTCCCCGTGGTCGTCGTTTCAGTCCCCGTGGTCGTCGTTTCAGTCCCCGTCGTCGTCATTTCAGTCCCCGTGGTCGTCGTTTCAGTCACTTGTGGTCGTCGTTTCAGTCCCTGTGGTCGTCATTTCAGTCCCTGTTCGTTTCAGTCCCTGTGGTCGTCGTTTCAGTCCCTGTTCGTTTCAGTCCCTGTGGTCGTCGTTTCAGTCCCTGTGGTTGGCGTTTCAGTCCCTGTGGTTGGCGTTTCAGTCCCTGTGGTCGTGTCGTCGTTTCAGTCTCTGTGGTCGTCGTTTCAGTCCCTGTGGTTGGCGTTTCAGTCCCCGTGGTCGTCGTTTCAGTCCCTGTGGTTGGCGTTTCAGTCCCTGTGGTCGTGTCGTCGTTTCAGTCTCTGTGGTCGTCGTTTCAGTCCCCGTGGTCGTCGTTTCAGTCACTTGTGGTCGTCGTTTCAGTCCCTGTGGTCGTCATTTCAGTCCCTGTTCGTTTCAGTCCCTGTGGTCGTCGTTTCAGTCCCTGTGGTCATCATTTCAGTCCCTGTTCGTTTCAGTCCCTGTGGTCGTCGTTTCAGTCCCTGTGGTTGGCGTTTCAGTCCCTGTGGTCGTCGTTTCAGTCCCTTGTGGTCGTCGTTTCAGTCCCGCTGGTTGTTGTCCGAGTCCGACAGCTGCTCCAGGTTCTCGTGGACCTCCGGGGCGTTGTCGGTCTCTGCTTCGATCTCGTCGTCGTTGCTCTCGCCGCTGTAGTCGATGGCCTCCAGGAACGAGGGCTCGTCCTCGTCCAGCACGTACGTCGTCGTGCAACTGCTGCAAAAGACAGGAAAAGGAATCGGAATTGGAATTGGCAACGTTCGTTCAAGAAAATGGATGGTCGTTGTATTTAATAGAGCGGAGATCAGCCGGAGGGCGTGGTCAGACCAATACACCTGTCAGGTCCGGCAGGTTCAGGGTTGCCAGGCATCAGCAGCATCAGAAGCAAACCCATACAAGAGTGTCTAAAACCCAGTTTTTCTGAAAGAAGTTCTCCTCCAATGACAAGGCTCTGACAGAGAGAGCTTTGCAGAGGATCAGAACGGCGTTAGATACAAAAATACAAAGGGACTTCCCCATAGCGGCCATTTTGAAAGGGGCACGCGCGCGATATACTAGCAACCACCACGACTGCATCCTTTTCTACGGCGTAATGAGCTACGAATACTTTGATTCTTTAGACGATAACGGCAAACTAAGGTACACGACAAAGCTCTCATCAATGTCCTGACAGAACGCAGGTTTTTGTCATTTTGGCCTCATATATCCTGTATATCGTATGTAGTAGACGTATTGTTGTGGACCCTTTCAAAATGGCGGACTCGGTTGCTACTGTAAGTTCCCGAATGTGCGAACGCATGTGTAGCTTTGGGAAAACCGCAGGACGATATTTTTCATTTTCCCCATTGAAGAAATTCCTCACGTCTTCTTTTTAAAATACTGTGGTTTGTTTGTGAGTCAAAGCGGCCGTCGCCTTCATCAGAAACATCGTTCGACTGGTGATAAAAGTGGCACACGTCAGTCAAACGACGCTCCAGAGGAAGGTGACCCGAAACCGCCCGAACGTCTTTGCATTAAAACGATTCCCTCCAATATTTTACCTTTCGAACCAGACTGTGGCAAAAATAGAGAGAGAATATTTAAAAATGACAAATTATTTTTAATGCCACTTTAATTTAATAACAGTGTCGGCTTCATTCTTTTTCTTTTTTTTTTCAGTTATACATATTTATTTAACAGTTTTAAAGTCAAATCTCATTGCACATTTGAGGTTTCATCGTTCCAGTTTCATTCATGCAGAAGCACAAAAATGTCTCCTTCCCTTTCAAAATAAAAGCAGTGAAAGAAACGTGTTTGGCTACAGACAAAGTGCTCTCTTTTCTACTCAAAAACATTGACAAAACATTGCACAGTTAAAATGTTACTTCGTGAACCTTTTGAATGTATTTAAATAAATTAGCTGTAACAAATCTAAAAAAAGAACATTTTATTTGTAAATGCAGAGAAATCAATATTTGCAAATGTATACAATTAGCAATATTCTAATATATCAAAAAATAAATTGTTATTTTATATTTAATTTGCTGCTGCTTCATAGTTGAGGTTATAATTCTACATTCAATCCAGTTTATAATATGTCTGTCTATGTTGCAAAAAAATATAACAGTAAATAATGTATTACTGTGCAATATATTGCTCTTTTTTTTAAACATTTAATTAAATTCACAGTGTCGGCTTCATGATACAATTCTAACAATAATAGTCCAGATTATGTGGAATTATTGTTGTTCTTTTTAAATAGTAATGGTCATTGTAAACATATAGCGACGGCGCATGAAGACATATGAACCGACTTGTCTTCGGCGATATATTAGACAAATAAGCACTTAACATCCCATTTGGGTTCCTGGAGATAAGAGGCGAAGAGGCGAGCGCTCTGGAGTGAAGATACTTTTTCCTGTGGGTCCTAATGGTTAAATGGTTACTGGTTCTTGAGGTTTTAGTGGCTTTAGTGGCTTTTTAATGGTGTTAATGGTCTGTAATGTAATCCCAGGGAGACAGTCCATCAGGCTTCACACAAAGATCTGCTGCTGAAGAAGAAGTGCAGGCTGGAAAAGCTCTCGCCCACTGTTGTGTGGCCAACCGGGTGCGAGGGCTTTGCCACGTGCACAACGCAAACGCCACCAGTTAAAACCTGTTTGAATGTATTTTTTTTTACAATCTTTTCATGTAGTTTTATTTCATCATCAGGCTGAAATATAGTGTTTTTTCCGACAAAATATCACTTTTTGTGTGAATTTTCTTTTTCCTTTTTCTTTTTTTTTGTGTCGAGCGCAATTTTTTTAAACAAAATTTTGGGCAGCAAAAATTTAGAACTTTACCTCATTTACTTCAGTTATTATTTAAGTTTCAGGGACAATAGTAAGCTGTTCTATTGGATAAGAACACGTGCAAAATGATGATGAAAACTCGAGAGATGAGAAGGAAATAAAAGCATCAAAAGCGTTCAAGAAAAATACATTTTGGGCAGCAAATTTTTTGCTAAGACATTTTTTTTTTAGAATGTATGTTTTTAAATGAGTATTCAGTTTACAGTATGCATTTCAAAAACGTCCATGAGCATTGCATTTGGACACGAGTTATATTAGCTAAACTAACGCAATAATCATGTTTGTTGAGGCCTTTATTTGTGTTGTACTTTCTTGTACTTTTTCCATGATGTCCTAAACTCATCTTTTCTATCGTAATAATCTACGGGGAAACGTTCTGTACAAAGTGTGAAGCAGCAGACGTCTTTGTGCAACGTGACGTGACATAATTACAGATGAATATTACGTCCTTTTCCACAGTTGCATTCTGCGCTTCCTGTGCAAATTGCTGTACATTTTTCTTGCTTTTGAGGCTTTTTTTTCTTCTTCTCATCTGTCGAGTTTTTCATCATGATTTTTGCACGAGTTCTTATCCAATAGAACAGCTCACAATTGTCCCTAAAACTTAAATAACTGAAGTAAATGAGGTACAGTTCAAAGTTCAAGGTACTATAACCATGCCTTTGATAACGATCCAAATAATATTTTTAACTAATAAAGACAATAGATATAGCTGTTCTCAACACTTAGAAACACTTTGAGCTCAGATAATTAAATTTATTTAATTATATTATTATTAGCTCCAAATAGCTTTATCTTGAATTTAATTGCAAGAGCATTTTTCTTCATTACTTTCTACTTTACTGTGTATTAATATAGCCATCTTGACGAGTGAGTTTATGCACAGCCAAATCAATAAAGTTCTTTCACATCGTATCCATCTCGTCTTAATAATGTTAATGCGAAAAGCCAGCGGCGGCGTTCAGCTCAAGTGAAGTCACGTTCGCACCGGCGCGTGTTGAGCCGGCGGCGGCGTTCAGCTCAAGTGAAGCCACGTTCGCACCGGCGCGTGTTGAGCCGGCGGCGGCATTCAGCTCAAGTGAAGCCACGTTCGCACCGGCGCGTGTTGAGCCGGCGGCGGCGTTCAGCTCAAGTGAAGCCACGTTCGCACCGGCGCGTGTTGAGCCGGCGGCGGCGTTCAGCTCAAGTGAAGTCACGTTCGCACCGGCGCGTGTTGAGCCGGCGGCGGCGTTCAGCTCAAGTGAAGTCACGTTCGCACCGGCGCGTGTTGAGCCGGCGGTGGCGTTCAGCTCAAGTGAAGCCACGTTCGCACCGGCGCGTGTTGAGCCGGCGGCGGCGTTCAGCTCAAGTGAAGTCACGTTCGCACCGGCGCGTGTTGAGCCGGCGGTGGCGTTCAGCTCAAGTGAAGCCACGTTCGCACCGGCGCGTGTTGAGCCGGCGGCGGCGTTCAGCTCGAGTGAAGCCACGTTCGCACCGGCGCGTGTTGAGCCGGCGGCGGCGTTCAGCTCGAGTGAAGCCACGTTCGCACCGGCGCGTGTTGAGCGATTGACAGATTGTGTTGTAGGCGCAGACGGCCTCGGGAGAATTCGTCCTTTGTCGGTGCAAAACGTCAATATCACTTCAGACACGACTCGGGGGAGAGGGGAGGAGTCAGAGGGGGTCAGAGTTCATTCAGCCAAAATGAGCCGCGGTCGTCTTTTAAAACATCTTTAAATAATGTCTTTGGAAATAATCAGCTTTATCCGTCTTTAGAAAATATGATGACAAAATAAATGTCCAAAATCACTTTCCATTGCAAAGTCAGAGTTTGGCGTCTCCTCCTTTGTTTTGAGACATTATGAGAGGTTTAAATGTATTGGTTGATAAAATACTGAACATTTTTCAAACAACAATTTCAAGCAGATTTCAAAATGTATATATTTTTGTATGACTTTGTTGAATTGGTCGACCTTTAAAGAGCAAATGTGCATTTATTTAGTCTTGAATTCTGTGAAAACAAACAAACAACTAGGGGTGGGTGATATTGACCAAAAATTAGATATTATTTTTTCAATTTTATTTTGGTCAATATCACCCACCCCTAGTTTATTTTTATTATATTATTATGTTTTTTTTGTTTTGAGTATCCCAATAACAATAATGTGTCATTTTTTAAAACTGTAGAATAATAAAACCTGGCAACCGTTTGAAAGTTTACAACATTCAACTTTTTTTTCTATTTTAATCGTCTCTTTTCGTAGCAATATTCAAATTTAGAATTTTTTTCCCAAAACAACAATCACAACATTATCACGATCAGAATATAGTGCCACATCTAATCCAAAACCTGTTGAAACCTCTCGAAACACCATTCATATTCTTAAATTCCCGTCATTGAAACAGAACAGTTCAGATAAACAACAACACTCGGCACTATTTTATTTCTGGAAAACAAAGGCTCCACCTTCAATGGCCAATAATCTGTGGGTTTGTACTCAGGCTTCTCCCAGAGGCCGCTGCAATTATTGTTTTGATGACCTATTAAATGCTAAGTGGTAGCAGGCATAAAACCATAAACCGCGCGCGCACACACACACGCGCGCCGCTAAGCTAAGTCCCTTAACACATGAATGATAAATGAAAATATCAATGTGGGGCCGGCAGACAAAGAGCGGAGACATTAAGTGGTTTTGGAGAGTAAAGTCCGTCTGCCGAATCAAGCGAGGAGAACGGCTGACGATTTAAAAAAGAAAAAACGAAATTAAGACAGAGTTGCGGTCAGATTGGACTTGAATAATTAATATTCATCTAATCTGTGCTGACCTCATTTGACTGGGGAGTTTGAACGGCAATAATTAGACATAAGTGAGGTGACGGAGAGGCTGCGTTTGACTGAAGAACCGCCACAATATCACGGACGGGAAAAGTGGTTTATCATTGGACCAGCGCGATAAAGTGGAAGAAAACTAGTACTTTTCCAGTTTTAGTCCGCGATATTTCAACAGACCGCGATATCGATCTACACGAAGATTCTAGATTCTACACAAACATAGCAGTTACCGTATTTTCCGCACTAAAAGCCTTTCATTTTCTCAAAAAACAAATTAATGAATTAAAAACTTGGGTTATTCATTCTGGTTGTGCTCACTGACCTGGAAGCGATTTTGTGTGGTGTAAGTTTTGTTTTCGCTTAATGCGCTTTATATATGAAAAATTATCAAAAATATGACATGCATTGACCGTGCGCCTTATAGTGCGGAAAATACGGTATATTCCCACAAAGAAGTTCATCCCTCGAAGTATTGGTAAAGATGGAAAATCAACAGAGACCAAAGCAAGACTAAACCGAGGCTGGTTTAGTCTCGCAATATTTATCACTGCATTAATCAGTATTGCGATAAATGTACTTTTGCAACATATTGTGCTGCGCTAATACATTTAATGCCATTTGGCGGAACATTCCAGGCAAAGCAATAACATCTAGGGCTGGGACTCACAGGGTTCCTCCCGATTTGATGCGATACACGGCTCGCGGTACGATAATATCGCGATTCGATGCAATACGCAACAAACGATACGATAATATCACAAGCTGTGTATCGCTGTGTATCACATTCAATTTGATGTGATACACGGCTCACAATGCGATATCATGATTTTGCGATATGTGCGATAATTGATGTATTGCTCGTGATATTCTACGATATCGCTATGTTTTTAAAGAAACCAATACATTTGAATAAAATTTGTCTTTGTTAACGACGACCTGCACAAACTCAAAATGAAATACACCATTTTATTCATGGAAACGGTCAAAACAAGTTTCTTCTCTTAAAACAAGCAACAAAATTGAAGCGCTGTCTCAAAATAATTCAGGATATCATACCAAAAATGACTGGTGGCGATATATCAATACAGCAGCCCACGATACCACTACCATGTCACCAAATTCAGTATCACGATATATCGATATTTTATCCACAGTGCCAAGCGGAAAAGTCATAGTGCGTCTTTTTGAAGTAACGGCTCATAACCTCCTACATAATAAACATAAGACGTACTTTGCACCCTCACGTTTGCTGTAAACAAATATATAAATCTAAAGAAAACAAGCACAATGTATTTAAACGGCACATTCTCAGGAGCGCGTCATTATTATTACTTATTACTTCTTGTTCAGGGGTTCGATGAGTCCTGGCTAATGCCGGCGTGACTTTAATGCCACTTTAATGAAACAAAAGGACAAATGGTCTCGCACGTTGTAGACATCTGTGTTAAAACAGCGCTCGGAGTGAGGTCTAACTCCAGTTCAAACAGAGCCGCGCCTCGTTAACTTCACTTCCTTCACGTCACCTAAAGCATATCAGTTACAGTCCGGTCCGTCTGATTGATGGGTTGATCTTTTGTCACGACTGTAATTAAGAAACGGCGAGCGCGTCTCCTCAGCCGCTGCACCTGCCCCTCCTCTAACCAACACTTAAAGGAGCACAGCTTTCACCCAGAGGGCCAAAGGGGCCGGCGATATGGACAAAAACCACAAAAGCAATATTTGTGTGATCAGAAAGCCTCGGACAGTCAAAGTAATCACAGGATTCATCACACATTCATCTTAGTTATTGTACATAACTTTGAGTCTAAGCTTTACGTCATGGAAGTCTGTTGTATTTGAAGTGGAAGAAAAGTCATATTTATGCATTTTGTGTGAGTCAAGGAGCAGACACGCCCTTTTTGACTTTATATAGGCCGTTTTATTGGCAATGGCAATAAACCTTTTCTGATTCAGACGCCAAAACGCTGGTTATTTTGATTATGTTTGGCATTATACACATAATAGTGACCAATCCAAAACATAATGGCCAACTGGTTGACCATAAATAAATATTGCAGTTTGCATTTCGTTCATGTAAATAAAACCCGTCAGTGTTGTTAAAGTTCAGCTTCCTGTTACGTGCATGACTTTTCCCCCATTCAAAAGATACAAAAAATGCATAATACAGAAGAAAAAAACATATATAAGTCGCACTGGAGTATAAGTCGCATTTTTGGGACATTTATTTGATAAAATCCAAGACCAAGAACCAAAATGCAGTTTAAAATAATAACAGATGAGAGAACATGGTGAATAGGTGTACGTATGCTAACGCTAACACCTTCAGCTACATGACGTACAGACAGAACTGTGGTAAGTGTCTGGTATGTTAACGTAACATATTAACAGTCATTAACAGAATTCTTCTTCCTCGGTGTCACTTCTAAACAACTCCACAAACTCCAGAGGTAGAGGAAGTGCCGACTCTTCTTCTGCGTCGCTTAGAGCCTAGAGCGCCATCTTGTGGTTGTCAGTGAAAATAATCAACATGTGAAATGCGGCTGTCAGTGTGAAAATAACAAAATAATATCACATATAAGTCGCTCTGGAGTATAAGTCGCACCCCGACCAAAACGATGAAACAAGGCGCGACTTACAGCCCGGAAAATACGGCTGTTAAAATCGATGAGGACAAACCGGCTCCTCACCTGGCGACTTTGGCGTGGGTCCCCATGATGTCGCTCTCCAGGTCCAGGAGTTGCTGGTGGTTGCGGAGGCTGGTGAGTCTCTTCAGTCGGAGCAGGGCCACGCAGAACTGGGCCCCCATCTCCTCCAGCTCCCGGGTCCCGATCTGCAAACCCTGGAACACACGGGGGCAAACGGACGGCACCGGGTGAGACGGTGCTTTGGGTGCGGCATCTGAAGACGAAACCCGCGTCAAACGGACTGAACGCACACGACAGGAGAACGCGGTGGTAGTTTCAGTCCAGAGCTCGTGGATGGGTGCAGTTTTTTTGGTCTGTTTTCAGCCCTGGAAGTGAAGGTTTCTCCCTCTCTGTGGGCAGTGAGTGTGCGCACGACCTCCTGCGACCTCCTGCGCTGTGGGAGGTCACACTTTAGTCAGCCTCGTCCCGCCCCCCCCCCCCAACCTCCCGATGATAGCGACGGGAGGTTTGACCGGTGATTTTGAAGGATTTATTGCGTCCGAACGATCACGCCGGACATTTATGGAGAAGTTGTGTGTAGAACTGCACGAAGAATAATCACCGATTGGCTTTGGTGTACAGTAGATGGAGGTTTCATTCCAGTGCATCGTTTATACAGGCACAATCTGACTTCTGAAGTGTTATATTATTATGTATTTATTGATTCATTCATTCATTTCTTGCTGTGTTCTGTTAAAAGCTGGGTTTCCCGATTTCCCAAACTATAAAAGAAGTTACAAATTTGTCGCGGGGAAAATGTTTTGCATTGAATTAACTTCAAAAAACTTCTTTGGGGAAAAACTGAATTTACAAATTGATAATAAAAATAAACAAATTGTTGCGTACTTCAGCTTTAAAGTTTCAAATGTGATTATGACTTTATAGAAAAGGATTTTGTTGGATTATCACGATCCTGTGTCAGCGGCACAAAGTGGTCTTTAAAATTATACGACATTAAGTACATGGAAACATATATTCCTTGTACTTTGATTGCATTATTATTATTTTCCTTACCGTCTGGCATTGTCTGAACTTTATTGTATACTTAAAGCAACCTTTTATAGTACTGCACTTGCCAGAGAAATGAAACAGCAAATACAGTAACCTAAAGTTGATCAAATAATAATAGAATCCAGCTCATGCACATTATGGTTAGATTTGGTGTTCTGAGATGTTAAACCGATGAGGCTGTGATGTCACCTGAAACTACGACGTGCACTTGATTCTCAGCCAGAGTGCAGGTGTTGCCAGCTGTGCCTTCAAAGATAATCCAATTTGAGTTTAACAGATGGTTTTAATTACCATACAGCTATTTAGCTCTAATCTGGCGCGGAACATCTGTTTTATATGATCTTAATATCTGTGTATATTTTCCCTTCAAATAAAAACTAAACTAAACCGAAACGATCTAGACACAGTGACATGGACAATATTTTACATACACTTTTCTTTCTAGCAATTTTTCCAAGTAATTTTGTAATATTTGAGTGGGTAGTGTGCCACAAATCATAGAAAAATGTGCGTTGTGGCTCAAAAACATTGCTCATTGGTCAAAGGGGAAACCTCAGGAAGAAACAGGGCCTGTAGCTCCACCTGCTGGACAGAGGAGGCAAAAGCAAGACGTGCAGGAGGGAAAATAACATCACAAAATGGTCTAAACGCAGTACAAATACAAGGAGGATGACGGGGCAAAGCGCACTTCAAAATGACGCATGTTGAATAGATATTTAGAATGTCGTGCTGGTTAATTAATTATGTTTACAAGCCATTATCAGCGAAAGAAGTATTGAGTGAAAAGGTAGAAAAATAATGATCCACTATCACTATTAGACTAGCAATGTGGGGTTCAAATGTACAGACAATTTACTAGAAAATATGAATTGGCGACACACTGTTGTTCAACTATCAAACAGTTAAGATTAAGATACTTTATATCATCTCTGTATTTAAGTACCAACTACTCAGCCTTCAGGTACAATTTGTACTTGGTTTGCTGTGGAAGGATCCGTGGTAAATAACATCATAGTTTTACGCCTATAAAAGTTGAGGAAATTCATTGTTTTCTCGTAACAAACTTGAGGAACAATAACACGTCAGACAATGAGAATGAAGGAAAATGGAAGATTTCACTGTTGTTCGGTCACAGTCTCAAAAATCGCGAATAATTGTTAAATCGTGGTCTCCAGGAGCCGCTCTAAACTTGTACTCGCCCTGGTCGCAGCTCTCACCTCGTACTCGCCCTGATCGTAGCTCTCACCTTGTACTCACCTTGTACTCACCTTGTACTCGCCCTGGTCGCAGCTCTCACCTCGTACTCGCCCTGATCGTAGCTCTCACCTTGTACTCACCTTGTACTCGCCTTGTACTCGCCCTGGTCGCAGCTCTCACCTTGTACTCGCCCTGATCGCAGCTCTCACCTTGTACTCGCCCTGGTCGCAGCTCTCACCTCGTACTCGCCCTGATCGTAGCTCTCACCTTGTACTCACCTTGTACTCTCCTTGTACTCGCCCTGATCGTAGCTCTCACCTTGTACTCGCCTTGTACTCGCCCTGGTCGCAGCTCTCACCTTGTACTCGCCCTGATCGTAGCTCTCACCTTGTACTCGCCTTGTACTCGCCTTGTACTCGCCTTGTACTCGCCTTGTACTCGCCCTGGTCGCAGCTCTCACCTTGTACTCGCCCTGGTCACAGCCGCACAGCGTACTCTCCTCAGCGTACTCTCCACAGCGTACTCTCCTCAGCGTACTCTCCACAGCGTACTCTCCACAGCGTACTCTCCACAGCGTACTCTCCACAGCGTACTCTCCACAGCGTACTCTCCACAGCGTACTCTCCACAGCGTACTCTCCACAGCGTACTCTCCACAGCGTACTCTCCACAGCGTACTCTCCACAGCGTACTCTCCACAGCGTACTCTCCACAGCGTACTCTCCACAGCGTACTCTCCACAGCGTACTCTCCACAGCGTACTCTCCACAGCGTACTCTCCACAGCGTACTCTCCACAGCGTACTCTCCAGGTCCCGCTCTCACGTTGTACTCGCCCTGGTCGCAGCTCTCACCTTGTACTTTCCCTGGTCGCAGCCGCACAGCGTACTCTCCATAGTGTAGCTGCGCTGGACGCCGATCTCCCGCCACACCACCACGCGCGCCGTGGACTCTTTGGACCGCTCCACCACGAAGCTGCAGCTGGCCATGCTGAAGGCTGGGGCCATCTGGGACAGGATCTTAGGAAGCGCCTGGAAAACATACAACGCCGAACACTTAGGAGGGAACTATACTTCAAAATCATCAGTCTCTGAGAATACCGCTCAATAAGGGACAATAGATGCAGTTAAATCGTAATACTTCAAAATTATTTTTTGCATTTTAAGGTTCTCTGAAGGCAACTAGCTCCCCGTGGGGTTTGGACTGCAGAAATGTGAATCTTAGTTTAGCAGTTAATATTTCAGTCTTCTTTCAAACATGAATACTGATGGTAAAATGTGCACTGCAAACTCCAAACTCAATACTTCCAATATTTTTCAGATCTGACCACTTAGACTTTTAAATAAACTTCTAAACAAATAAAGGTTGAAATATGGTGACTAGACAGAGAACATTTACAAATCAAGTGTATTACTGATGAAAATCTGAACTTGTTTATATTCTGAAATGTTGATTTAGTACAAAAAGGTCTTTTGACATGCGTTTTAGAATCTGAGTTAACAATTACTATGATCAAACTACGATTATATTCATTAGCAACGATTACTATTAAAGTCTTTATGACAGTTTAGACTACACGTTTCACTAAAACATACTGAACACAATTATATTTCAGAGTTTACTAAACATTTTGCCCATTTGTCCCCAGTTTGTTTATGATGTCACTTCCTGGTTGGACATGAGCACAAATATACCACAGGTAAAGGTAATTCCACAACTGTTACCTAGCAACCAACAATAATACCACATAATACCTTTATTTTTGTTGAACTGTGAGAAAATCTTCAGTTCAGTGTAAACTTTCAGTGACACGTCGCATACTGATGACATCACAGAGGGATTTTAGACCTTTAGTTTTCCAACTTAACAGATGTAAAATTATGAGAAACATTTACCACAAGTGCCCTGCCACCAAACCAAGTCATAATTAGAAAAAACATATGAACTTTAAGTGTTGTGTATTTCAATCAGGACCAACATTAACTTGAGTAACAAACTTAAAACAAAATTCTGATTATTGTAATTGAGACTGGATTTCTGGCAATCCTAGAACCAGTTTCTTTATAAACTGAGGAGTTCTGTCGCCTGAAGCGTTTGTATTTTAACTAAGATGCTTCACTCTTTTGTGTCCTGAAACAGAAAAGGAGTAGCTTATTTCCCGGACTATAAATCGCACCAGCTAAAAAATGCAAAATAAAGAAGAAAAAAACATAAATGAGATGCGGTTGCAAGTGTGAAAATAACAAATAATATCACGTATAAGTCGATCCGGCGTATAAGTATAAGTATATATATATAAATATAAGAAAAAAGCTATGAAAAAAGTTGCGACTGGAAAATACGGTAAACGTCTCGAGAAGCGAAAAGATGTTACAGAAGTACCACGAGGACATGTTTCCAATGTGTCAAAAGATTGTGAATAAGAGAAATGATAGATAAAGACAGAGAGCTTCTCACTGGTCTGTCATCACAGCCGTGGAACCAAAATAAAACCACTCGAGTGAATTTTAATTGGACGAGAGCGAAAGCAATTTCAGATATTTTAATGAATTCAGGACTGACGCATTCACCGGAGATAATTAGCAGTGTTGATGAAATAATATCAACCTCAGTGGTGGAGCATAGGTGGTGCAAAATTGGACGTGCAGTGTTTTTTATATGGTTTTAGGAACACGTGTCTCTTTAGATCAGGCGTGGGCAATTATTTTCCTCCGAGGGCCATATTTGAATCCAGGCAAGTAGCGGAGGGCCAGCCCGCGATCATTGGTGTGAATGTTTTATTTATTTATTTAATATCAAGTAAAATATAACTTTTCTGTCAAATATAGGCTATTTAATCCATTATTCATTTCACGTCATATTTATTAACCCGTTACCACCCACCTATTTTCGCCCTGTGCACAATGGTTGGACCCAAATGGCATTGCTTATTAAAAGAGGATCTTACGTTCCACATGCAAGTGTGATGCATCATTAGAAAGCTTAGGCCTTCTAGTTTCTGCAGATGTGCACATGAACACTGTCAGGGCTTCAGAACTTACACTACAGAGGTCCAAACATAAACAAAACATCCTTTTTTTAGTCTCGCCTGAATATTGTCAATTTGTAATGGTCCTGAGCATGACATACTTCATTGTGTGCTTATGCTGCTCACTGTACATGATGTTTATCTTGTTGACAACAACTGTGTAAAGTTTCAGATCTCTAGGAACAGGCATTTTGGTGCTGTTGACCTTTTTGTATCAAAAAGTATATTCAGAACAAGTGATCCAAATATGTGTATATATATAGCTCCTCTATGATCATAAAACATACATTTTGATGTTTTGTAGGCCACTAATACTATTATAACTGCTAAAAACAATGAATGTGAAAATGTGTATTTATGAGTTTACCCATGAATTTCCCATATAAAGATGAAATAAAAAGTAGTTTGCCCACCCCTGCTTTAGATGTTTGTCCTCTGCATTTGATCGTTCAAAGCCGCTGAGGTTGAACCGGTCAAGAGCAGAGTTTTATAAAATACAGTTTAATACATTTATTAGTGTAATCCATCATTCGTCTGGAAGTGTTCCATTGTAGAAAAAGATTCAGCAGTATCATCTGGGCTTTCATCCAAGAGTCATTCTCAATCTGCAGTTGAGAGTTGACTACTCTGAGTAATAACCTGTCCTGTTTATCTGTTTGTTTGCACTGCTTTAAGTTTCTTCTAACACTAAAATCTTCCCAACAGCCCTGTAAGGGGCCATGGAAATCCTTTTGTTGGCTTCAGCTCCAGCCAGGGTTTCTCCCGCCCCATGGCTTCAAAACGCTATCGTATACGGCAGGTAAGTTGCATCTTATCCTCCATGTCTGTTTAAGGACAAATTCTCTTTTTTAACAAAGATTGCCTCTTTATCTCCTAACCCTAACCTTTACCCTCGCATTTACAAATGAATCCTGTTTGAATGACTCTTTAAAAGGACTCAGGGGCCTCCATAGAAACCAGAGAACCAGACAGGGACACGGGTAGAGCTAACATAGTATACAGCATACTGCTAATATAAGTTGCAAATTTTACATTTTTAAAAGGTCCAGCGCTACATTTGAGTGGCGTTGGGAGGCGTGTGGGGGCGTTACCCTGTACGCGATGTCCTCCTGAAGGTCGCTGGACGTGGCACTGATATTGGACTGCCACACGGTCTCCTTCACGCTGCAGCCGTACATGAAAACATTCTTCTTTCTCGAATGGCCGTGGTAGTCACAAAACACCTAAGCACAGACGGAGCGCATAAAATCCAGTACAATAACAAGTGCAGAGAACATAAATTATGTTCCGAGAATAAACGTAAAGCTGAAATGAGGCGGCTGACGGGGGGGTTTGAGTAGCAGTTCTCCAATTCAACTTTTTCATGTAGAGTTCCTTTTTTCTTGTCTTAAAAGGTCAGGTCAGGTAACTATGGTCATGGATGGCATGGCAAAGAGCGTGATTAGACTAAAATACATTTATAGCACGTTAGATCTGGAGGTGAACACTGTGTGCTCGGTGGTGAAAAGAAAGCTCGTTTGTGAGCAGAAAAAACAATAATATGAGCCAAATATTTCACCAAACTATTACAGAACACGGGTAATCGCCAGGCCGAACCGAACAGCTTTCATCTGTCGCAATAAGAGCAGGTTACACCCGCAAGTGGCAATGAAGGGCCTTGAACACCCCTAAACCTGTTTTTTTTAATGACCACACAAATTTATTATGAAATAGACTTAAATTATTGTAGGACTTTTGAATAGGATGATTTATTTAGAGTTGTGAAATAATTAAACATTCTAACAGAAAATGTTTGAAAATATGCCAAATTAGAAAATTTTCTGTCACATATGACATACGTATGACAGGTTTTTACAATTGTCTAATTTTGACTTTGTTTGGTGTATTTATACCTGTTGTACAGATAAATGATTTACACCAATCGAGTGGAGAAAACGTTGACAAATCTGTAGAAAATAACAGGAAGTGACATCACACTAGGAACACTCATTACAGCCAAAGTCTGTGCATAAATTCAAATAGTTATGAATCCCATCTCAAAAGTATGATTCATTTTTTTAAATAGATCGACAGCAGAAGTTTGTGTGGAATCACAAGGATGAATCATGATATCAAAATAGCAGATGGACACGCTATTATTAACTAAAACGACTAAACCCACACCCATCGGGGCATACGCAGTCCTAAAACGATGCATATAGTTCCTCCTTATGGGAAACAGCATGGACAGAAGCACTCCGCCTACGCACTGCTTGGTTACAACGGCCCAAACAATCTCTCATAAAAAAGACGAGTCCCATTATAGACTGTTTAGAGGCCGAGCGAGACCGTCGATGAGAGCTGCATTACGCCTCAAACTGTTGTGCGGATGTATTGATCCCTTTTTAGTGTAGTGCAGTGCGGCTGGATAGAGTGCACCGCTGTGAGGGGGGGAAAGGCTGCTCGTACCAGTGGCGCCCTCTGTATGTGAGCCAGGTACTGCAGCAGGCTCTTGGTGTGGTAGATGGTGGGGTGTAGGTCGGGGTTAGGACTTTGCCACTGGCGGTTCAGATCCTCTCCGCTCAAAGAACAGCGGTGGCTGGAACGGAAGGAAAAACAGAACTCAGCACAACGCAGCGACACACAGAACTACACGTGCTAAAACCAGGCATTATTGTGTTTTTTAAAAGGTTATTTTCAATCTAATGGTACTGGAATGAAGAGCATTAATTTGTTTATTGACATTTTATTGATGTTTGTTTAACCAAGAAAGTCTCGCTGATATTTGGAATGCCTTTTTTAGGGGAGTCCTGGCTCCAGTGAGGAAAAGCGTGTTGTTTTTTTTTGTGGTAGGAGAAATTTGGAGTGCAACCCGCAAGGTGAGGCGCTTACTGCTGTGCCACCGTGAATCTTGTCCTGGTCCTGTTGACTTTAATCTCAGAAGCTAAGAAAGTCCAGGCCTGGTCAGTACTTGACCTCTGAGAAGACCAGGTCCACAGTGTTGGGTCCAATACAGGCACTTCACCCACTTTGCCCAGTATGAATCTGAGTGTGTGTGATTAATGGTGGTCAGAGGGGCTCCTTAACCTGTTCTGACAATATAATCTCTCTGTATGGAAAAGAAAATCTGTGTTTGGAGCATAATAGTACTCTTTGTGCATGTTTGACGAAGGAACGGCGTAGTATCATGGTTAAAGTTGATCAAAAGTACATGTTACACACCTTTACGAGTTATGTATTCAAAAACGACCAAAGCTGTAGGTGTCGGACGCGTTTAAAAGACTTTTTAAACTCACTTTCCATTGACCACTCCGTCGGGGTTGAGCATGGGGACGATCTTGAAGATGTAGGCCTCTCGGAGGCTGTTGGCCAAGGGACTGGAGCCCATGAGGAACTCCAGGCTGCCCTTCATGACCCAGCTGGCGTTGGTCTCTCCCGGGTGCACTCGGGCGGACAGGAAGATCAGCGGCCGGTTTCCTGAAGGAATCGCAAGCGTGCGGCAAGTCAGCGGACGAGCCTTGTGCGTTTTCACAGGTCAAAAACAGAACGTGAACTGTTGGAACACTTCATATATGCACTCAAATATATGGATTAATTCAACTTGATCGTTTTTTACGCCTGGTGTGACCGGAGACGGCACGAGTTACAAGGCAGTTTGTGGGGAAAAGGAAGACAGCCCTAAAAAACACAAACCCTGACACAAAAAAGTGGTAAAAGTAGTTACTGAACGCTGCAAATAACAATAAAGTACAGATCAGTGGGCGGGAGTAATGGCGTCTTGAATGCAGGAGAATAAAGACGTGAATGAATTGCTCTAAATGCAAAATGTGAGTGGTTAAATGAGAAGTGAAATGATAGAATTATTCACATTATACAAGAATAATTGCATAATGTGAATCCACGTTGGCCCTTACTGAATTGGCAGATGTGGTCGTTGGAGTTGGACTCGGGCATGGCAGTGATGGTGAGCAGAGGGCAGCGGTTTCCTCCCAGACTTTCACACAGGACGTCCTGCCTGAGGTAAATCTGAGGAGTCCTGAGCGCCTCCAGTTTAGACAGGTGCATCTGAGGGAACAAACACAGAGCTTTGCACCGTCCAAAAGTCTAAACGGCCTCTTCGAAACCTGCTCGGCAAAAACAAAAGTCACACATTTACCTGCTAAACCCTGTAACTCTTTGCAAACGTGTTTCGAAAGGCTTGGGATTTAAAAAGATAAAGTTCACACAATAGAAGAGTGATTTTTTAAAGCACGTGTACGGTAGCGGCGCAATCACCCTTTGCAAATACAATTAATTCCCAGTAATGTCATCAACAATAGCCACTTTGTGTTGCTCGCTCACAAAAAATGCCAATACAATTATACAGGTTTGTTTGTGGCATGACATGACGTTCCAGGAGTACAGATACTTTTGCAAGCCACTGAACAGAACTTAAAGGCCTATTTTAGCAGAATTTTTCATTATTTCACAAACCTAAATAAATTTGCCCATAATTATACGTATATAATAATACTTCCATAATAAATCGGTGTGTTCACGTGCTTAAAGTGAAGCAGCACAGGCTCGCTGGGTTAGAGGACCATCTTTACATCTCTCATGGCGACACATTTGAGCTCTTCACGTCAGTCTGGCGTCTTCCAGTCTCCTTTAAAGGTCCCATAACATTAAAAAAAACGACTTTTCAGAGCTTTTAACCTTCTTACATTGCTATTTGTGCTTCATATATGTACCCAGAGTGTTTTTTTGATTGATTCCCGCAGTGTTTAGCTATACTACAGGTTTAGGTCCAGGTTTAGTTCCAGGTTTAGCTCCAGGTTTAGCTCCTGGTTTAGCTCCAGGTTTAGCTCCAGGTTTAGTTCCAGGTTTAGCTCCAGGTTTAGTTCCAGGTTTTGTTCCAGGTTTTGTTTCAGGTTTAGTTTCAGGTTTAGTTTCAGGTTTAGTTCCAGGTTTAGTTCCAGGTTTAGTTCCAGAAATAACGAATAATATCACATATAAGTGGCTCCGGAGTATAAATCGGCCAAACTACTAATCCGTAACTTTGCGATAAACTATAATAACTATAATCCAGGAAAATACGGCAATCTAATCACAATAAACATACAAAAATCCCGATGACACAGTTTTTCAAAATGGTCCAAACTTCCTTTACATTTCAATTACCGATGCCATTTGCCAACAATTAAATGTACCCATTTCAAACTGTTAATTACGCCGGCAGAGTAACAAGGCACGCTGCTTTTAATTACATTCCGTCGCGGCTCAGTGCTCTCGTTTGTCCGTTCGATCACGCTGTGCGAATAAAACAATCAGATGAGACAAAAAAAAACAACAACTTCCAAGTCGTTTCACAAGACGACTACACGTGTCCTGCTGCCGGGATGTAGCGCTAATCACTCCAGCGGGTTTAATGAAGCGTCCCTTGTGTTGCTTCCATGTAATTGACTCTTTTGGGCGGTGAGCGGGTGATGAAACCAAGAGACTTACCTTGAGCGTGGAGTACGTGTACGGGTAGTGGTAGGCGAAGTAGCAGACGTCGTCCTTGTGCTTGAAGTTCACGCTGAAGGTCAGAGTGTAGTAGGATTTTCCCTTCTGGCCTCCGGCGGAGACAGAACTTCTGGCAAAATGATTTCTGTGTAAAAAAAATAAAAAAAGTTGCGTTATCAGAACCTTTATGCAATTAGTGCTCTAAATATTTGTTCGTAAGTTCAAATAGAGGCCAAGAAAGGGGAATAAAGCGTCAGAACATTCGAGTTTCAAATGGCTCTGCAGTTGTTGACCTGGTTTATGGTTCATATCTGTCATTACTGGGACCATTCACATGAAAAGATTAACTCGTCATATATTCATCACTGTGTCTATTTTATTTACCTTTATCTTTATTTTTCATAAATAAAGTGAAATTGTTGTTGTTAAGTGAAATTGTTTTTTCACAATGATTCCACCCAAAAGTGTAATTGTTTTTCAGTTGAAAGTTTGTGGAGCCAATCCCAAACAAATAATGATAAGTTTCAACGTTTGTGGTTTATTTATTTCGACAACGGTGAATCTCATGTACCGTATTTTCCGGATTATAAGTCGCACCTTTTTACATAGTTTTGGCTGGGGTGCGACTTATACTCCAGAGTGACTTATATGTGATATTATTCGTTATTTTCACATTGACAACCACAAGAGGGCGCTCTAGGCTCTAAGCGACGCAGAAGAAGAATCTGCACTTCCTCTTCCTCTGGAGTTTGTGGAGTTGTTTAAAAGTGACACAGAGGAAGAAGAATTCAATGGATTTAGTGATTTGGGGTAAAACTGATGCTTTGGTAAACTAGTTAACATGTTCTTTATGTTATAGTTATCTGAATAACTGTTCATATGTTACGTTAACATACCAGACACTTACCACAGTTCTGTCTGTGCCTCATGTAGCTGAAGGTGTTAGCGTTAGCATACGTCATGTAGCTGAAGGTGTTAGCGTTAGCATACATACACCTATTCACCATGTTCTCTCATGTTATTATTTTAAACTGCATTTCAAGATGAAATGTCTGTTTTTGGTCTTAGATTTTATCAAATACATTTCCCCAAAAAATACGACTTATACTCCAGTGCGACTTATATATGTTTTTTTCTTCTCTATTATGCATTTTTTTTGGCTTGAGCGACTTATACTCCGGAAAGTACGGTAGTTACATAGGTCCTGCGACTGTAAAGGAAAAATGTCACGTCATGGCCTGATGCTAACACTTCCACATGGTTAGCCTGGTGACCCCTGCGCCCCGGCCGGTCGACACTTGCCTGGACAAAGGACCTGGACGTGTCGCATCTCAGGCACATTTATCATGGCTCTTCAAGGATGCGACGCCTGCAGTGAACATTCAGTACATTCTGTCACCGTGTTTTCACTGGCTTTGTGCATACGTGGCACTTGTTGTCTGGATGTTACAAGCTGGACTCGTGTTTGTTCTGGAGTCAGACCAGAGAGACTGTCGGGGCAGTATTGTGGCTGTGCGCGGCTGAAGTAAAGATTCACTTTTGAACAGGACAACTTGGTTCTGTTTTGCCTTTTTTCTGTCGCCTTTTACATTTCCACACCACCATCATCCAATTCAAGAATGTGAACACAAACGATAAAGCAGGGGACAGTTTCGCTCGAGTAAAAATATATCGATATCGCGATATATCGTGATGGAAGTGCACCGATACAGAGATGTGTAGCGTTATACTTTTGAAAAACATGAAGTCGTACAAATTGCAGAGTTCTACACTTCTGAACCTACAGACTGAGGAGCTGAAAATGTGACTTCATCATAGGACAGTTGCATTCTGATAGTAAGGACATTGTGAGCATGACATTCTAAATAATTTTGTTATTTTACTTAATCAGAACATAATTTTAGTCAACTTTTAACATCATTTCTAAGGGATATCCATGAATCTAGATGTGTATCGTATCGAGATCTGTGTATCGGGAGGTACTAGGCAATACCCAGCCCTGAGACAAACGTTTTAAGATATTAATATTTGCCACTCATCCAAGAAAGTACTTCAGTAAAAAACTTAGAAAAAACTGGTGATTTAATGCCTTATATTTGTCTGAAACAAACACACACGAGTCATTTACTGTCAGAATATTAGTAAAGTCTACAGAACTATATCTAAGGTGTGAACAGTCATATTTAGCATAATCGTTCATGCCCCAAATCATCTTTTTCTATTCTTATTATTAACCCTGTGTATGCTAATTAGAGTAAGACAACAGTTCTTTGTCAGGTGATGGGTGGAGAAACTCTTCACTCTTAAATCCCGTTGTTATGGAAGCTGGACTGAGGGTCTACACGCAGTCGACCTTCTGCTAAATGCGTGTTGTGTCATTCCAAAAGGTTTCATTTACACAGATGGCGTGTCCTTCTCCCCCGATTCGCGGAGAACTCACTTGTAGTAACAGATGTCGGCCCCCGTCCGGACCCAGCGAGGGCTTCCACCGATGGCCTCCTGCACCGAGTACATGAGGACCTGCATACCTGGGAACAACAAAACACGTCTTATAGTATATACGGTATTTACTCGAGCTTTTCAAACTGCTTAAAGGGGAATTATGTGTGTTTGTTTGTCTTTTCTTCATGGATATGTTGTTGTCTGCTCTGTAATGTTCCACACAATGGCATAAAACATAGAAATCCCCCCGTAGACAAGACACATTTATACCATTTAAACCATAATGTGGACCATTTGTGAAATTTCCCCATGTGTGGACAATAAAAGGAATATCTTATCTTCGGAATATCTTATTTAATGATGAATTATAGATGTTGCAGAACCGTAATGATTATAATGCACTTTATAGAAGCAATTTGCGTGCCATTCCTTCATTACAAATCACACAATCTAGTCCTGGAGACGCCCGGAGAATTTCTGGGGACCCAATCTTTGTCCCGACCTATTATAACGTCAACATAAATTGACTACTGAAAATGATACGGTCGGTCTTTATTTTAGCGTGACATCTGTATAAAAAACACCAGACGACCCACGCTGACATCATACATTTGTTGTAAATGTTTTTTGTCTGGTAAAATAAATACATAAATATAAAGATGGGGATAGACCTTAATGTGAATATGAGCCATATAAGCACCAGATATGAGGGAACTAGCTAAAAACACAAGATTACTGACAACATTGATGAGAAAACAATATTATAACACGTTTAAAAGCTCAAAAAGTCATGCTATAGTCGAGGATAATTATCGTTATAACAGTGAAATACAGTATTTTCCAGACTATAAGTCGCTATAAGTCACTATAAGTTTTTACATAGTTTTGGCCGCGACTTATACTCCAGAGTGACTTATATGTGATATTATTTGTTATTTTCACATTGACAACCAAAAGAGGGCGCTCTAGGCTCTAAGCGACGCAGAAGAAGAATCTGCACTTCCTCTTCCTCTGGAGTTTGTGGAGTTGTTTAGAAGTGACACAGAGGAAGAAGAATTCAGTGGATTTAGTGATTTGGGGTAAAACTGATGCTTTGGTAAACTTGTTAGCATGTTCTTTATGCTATAGTTATCTGAATAACTGTTCATATGTTACGTTAACATACCAGACACTTACCACAGTTCTGTCTGTGCCTCATGTAGCTGAAGGTGTTAGCGTTAGCATACGTCATGTAGCTGAAGGTGTTAGCGTTAGCATACGTCATGTAGCTGAAGGTGTTAGCGTTAGCATACGTACACCTATTCACCATGTTTTCTCATCTGTTATTATTATAAACTGCATTTCAAGATAGTAGAAAAAGCTTCAGTTGTAGTCATCTGGACTCAGTTTGAAAAATAGACGTTTCGACTCTCATCCAAGAGTCATTGTCAATAACAGAATTTAGGTCGAGAACTCCGATATTAATACTGTTCTGTGGTAAGACCCGCCCATTGGGAGGAGCCTTCCTGAAGTAGAAAGAGTTGTTTGTTTCAACAGAAACTTCCCCCTTGTATCTACCGAGCTAGCCTATTCAGAATCTTAATGGGCTATTAGAATCCTCTTTGTCTTTGTGAGACCCTGGCTCAACCACCCTGAGTACCTGATTAGCATCTGAATGTCCTCTACCTTTCCAGGGGTTCAGTAACCCATTATAAATAACAGGAAGATTAAACCTTAGCCCTCCATTTCTGTTTAAAGAAGGTCTTTCTTTTTTAACAAAAATAGCTTCCTTAACTCATGCATTTCAAGATGAAATGTCTGTTCTTGGTCGTGGATTTTATCAAATACATTTACCCCAAAAATGCGACGTATACTCCAGTGCGACTTATATATGTTTCTTTCTTCTCTATTGTGTATTTTTTGGCTGGTGTGACTTATAGTCCGGAATACACGGTAAGTTAAAGTGACATTAACAGTCAGAGGTATTTTTTTGAGTAAAGACTGAACTGAAATGACAATAACATTCTTACGATTATTATTATTTCTCGTTATAGCAGGTCCTTAAATCAATTGTCTCCATGGTAATTCTTGTGGCTTTGTCTCACCGTAGTTAAACTGGCTGTTGGACTTCTCGCAGTTGACGACGTTGAAGCGGTAGGTGGCGCCGACCCTCATGCCGCTCACCTCGAAGTAAAACCACTGGTGGTAGTGGTTACTGTTGATGTCCGAGTTCAGCACCAGGTCGTACTCCAGCCTGCGGGAGCGGAGCGCGTGTTACTCCCGTTTGAACCACGCCCAGTGAAATACTACGTCAGGGGAGCGCTTACTTTCGTACTTGGACGGCCTTTCTCAGATTCCCGGACTCGAACTGAGAGTTGAACTTTAGAGATTCGCCGTCATCTTCGATCACGGGGCAGCTGAAAACACAAAGATATTTATGAGATTTCACTGGATTTGTGGGTCCTCGAAATGGCGTCCATAACATTTTGTTGTACATTAGATGGACCGGCCTCCTGCTGGTGCCAGAGTCAGGACTAAACATGGACCGGCCTCCTGCTGGTGCCAGAGTCAGGAATAAACATGGACGTGCCCAGAGTCAGGACTAAACATGGGCCGGCCTCCTGCTGGTGCCAGAGTCAGGACTAAACATGGACCGGCCTCCTGCTGGTGCCCAGAGTCAAGACTAAACATGGAGCGGCCTCCTGCTGGTGCCAGAGTCAAGACTAAACATGGACCGGCCTCCTGCTGCTGCCAGAGTCAGGACTAAACATGGACCGGCCTCCTGCTGGTGCCAGAGTCAGGACTAAACATGGACCGGCCTCCTGCTGGTGCCAGAGTCAGGACTAAACATGGACCGGCCTCCTGCTGGTGCCAGAGTCAGGACTAAACATGGACCGGCCTCCTGCTGGTGCCAGAGTCAGGACTAAACATGGACCGGCCTCCTGCTGGTGCCAGAGTCAGGACTAAACATGGACCGGCCTCCTGCTGGTGCCAGAGTCAGGACTAAACATGGACCGGCCTCCTGCTGGTGCCAGAGTCAGGACTAAACATGGACCGGCCTCCTGCTGGTGCCAGAGTCAGGACTGAACATGGACCGGCCTCCTGCTGGTGCCAGAGTCAGGACTAAACATGGACCGGCCTCCTGCTGGTGCCAGAGTCAGGACTAAACATGGACCGGCCTCCTGCTGGTGCCAGAGTCAGGACTAAACATGGACCGGCCTCCTGCTGGTGCCAGAGTCAGGACTAAACATGGACCGGCCTCCTGCTGGTGCCAGAGTCAGGACTAAACATGGACCGGCCTCCTGCTGGTGCCAGAGTCAGGACTAAACATGGACCGGCCTCCTGCTGGTGCCAGAGTCAGGACTGAACATGGACCGGCCTCCTGCTGGTGCCAGAGTCAGGACTAAACATGGACCGGCCTCCTGCTGGTGCCAGAGTCAGGACTGAACATGGACCGGCCTCCTGCTGGTGCCAGAGTCAGGACTGAACATGGACCGGCCTCCTGCTGGTGCCAGAGTCAGGACTAAACATGGACCGGCCTCCTGCTGGTGCCAGAGTCAGGACTAAACATGGACCGGCCTCCTGCTGGTGCCAGAGTCAGGACTAAACATGGACCGGCCTCCTGCTGGTGCCAGAGTCAGGACTAAACATGGACCGGCCTCCTGCTGGTGCCAGAGTCAGGACTAAACATGGACCGGCCTCCTGCTGGTGCCAGAGTCAGGACTAAACATGGACCGGCCTCCTGCTGGTGCCAGAGTCAGGACTGAACATGGACCGGCCTCCTGCTGGTGCCAGAGTCAGGACTAAACATGGACCGGCCTCCTGCTGGTGCCAGAGTCAGTGTCTGAAATGTGTTATGTAAATAAAGAGATTGAATGGATGTTCTGGCGTATTAAAGCTGCTTTTTGGAGATGGCGGGTGAATTCTTGGATTTCAAAATAAAGGTCACCGTCTGCCGAAGATGGAAAAAATGAGCAGACAAAGGACGCCAAGGGACAGTTTCAAGTTAAAAAGTCTTTAGTGAAACATGACACATTTAAAAACTCATTTCAGCTCTGCCAAGCCTTGTTCAGGGTCATACTCGCTTTTATTTAGTTGATTAGTTTGGCAAAGGTCCTACTTTTTCATAACTCGAAACGAAGAATATAAAAGACAAAATCCATACCCAGAACTCATTGCAAACATTAGTGTATCGATTGAGCAGGTACGAACACTGAAGAGGAATACATAATTGGAACAAAATTTGAACAATTCCTAAATAGCTTGTTTGATTTATATAGAACTAGCAAAATACCACATGGTAATATATATAAAAAACACACTATTATAGCAGTTCTCCGGAACATACTAAGAATAAATGGATGCTTAAGGTAAACTTTTAGAAGTAGAAATCTGCAATAACTCACCTGGGAATGTCTAGGTCGTAAACAACTTTATCCAAAATATCATTGGGATGTATCAGCCTCTCGATGTCCTGGAAGATCTTGGCCCTGAAACGAAAAAATGCATTTTCGATTTGCTCTTCACGCTAGATACGCTTTTCCTGGAGTAGATTCGCAGCTATGGCTCTTTCTCTCAGCACCAATTACTCGTTTTTTAAGTCCAAAATTGTTCTTCGTGGACTATTTCATTGGAATGACAAGGATTGGAAAGAGAAAGGAGAAGAAATGGAGTGATATATCTAGAGTTACTGGTCTGTTTGTTCTGTTTTTTCACATAACGATTGAGTTATTGTTATTGTGTGAACTCCCTTGAGCTCGTGTGCTGTTTGAGTCGGATATACGATCAGCTCATATTGATACTAAATTATTTTGATGGCTGATCTAGCGCCGCTCTTTGACTGCTTTTTAGCTTCTTATGCCTGTGGATGAACGGTAAAGATGTTGAGATAATTGTAATTAATCGGGACACAGTATAAACTACAGTCTTTTCAATCAACAATCCAAAAAAGTAAACTTACAGAAAATGTAAAGTGCTTTTTTTATGTCACGGTAACTTTACTTTATAACTCAGAGAGAGATTTCATAAAGCTGGTCAGAAAGAATCATTGGGCATCATGTCTTAGTGGGGGGCATGGTCTGGCGTGAGTGAAAACTCTCCATTTAATCAATAGGAAGTGCTACATTCTCTCTATTTTACGTCACTTTCTGAAAGTAGGTCTATCCATCCATCCATCTTCTTCCGTTTTATCCGGGGCCGGGTCGCGGGGGCAGCAGTCTGAGCAGGGATTTCCAGACTTCCTTCTCCCCAGTAGGTGTATATTCAGCAGAATAACTAATTCATGTCGAGTCACAATTGATTCATAATGGAGGTTGTTGACGTGACATTACCTCAGAAAAGTAAACTTGATTGTTTTGTAGATGTTTAAAAACAGCATCTGCGGTACTAGCAACTGCGGTACTAGGATTGTGGTACTAGCATCGCGGTACTAGCAACTGTGGTACTTGCATCGCGGTACTAGCAACTGCAGTACGAGCATCGCGGTACTAGCAACTGCAGTACGAGCATCGCGGTACTAGCAACTGCAGTACGAGCATCGCGGTACTAGCAACTGCGGTACTTGCATCGCTGTACTAGCATCGCGGTACTTGCATTGCTGTACTAGCATCGCGGTACTAGCATTGCGGTACAAGCATCGTGGTACCAGCATTTAGTCCAAAGCTCTAACGTTAGCATTCTTGGATACAAACTTGAGCCGTCGTCGGATGACTTTTGATATTCGTCTTCATGTCTTTGCGTCTGTATTAGTGCGATACAACTCCATAAGTCAGTATTTGCTCTTGCAGTTGTTGGACATTAAAAACATTAAAATGAATGGATTGCTTCCCCCACTAGAGGAAGGGCGATGTACGAGTGAAATCCTTAACTCGCTTCCATTCATTTTGTCCGTTTAGTGACGTCAATAATTGCAATGTTTTCGTCTGACTCAAATTCCAAACTCCCGTCCGTGCTACGTCATGGCGTTTCACACTCACCTCTGCACGCCATAAACCCTCTCCAGCAGCGGCTCCCTGAACGTCTGCGCCACGTGGCCGAAGTAGTCCGGGTAGGCCACCTCGGCGTACTGCGGCACCGACAGCGTCCCTTTGACCATCTCCACGTAGAGGTCGGGGTCGTGCAGCGGCAGGAGCAGCGCCGTGTCCGGGACCTCCAGGACCCCGCCCTCCGCCATCTCGTCCTCCGCCCCCTCCGACCCGCAGTCGCTGCCTCCCCCCGGGCGGCGCGTGGGCAGACCCCCCAGCAGGAGCGGGGACTGGATCTGCCTGGTCGCGCTCGCCTCGTCCTGCCGCACGCCCCTTTGCTCCGCGTTCAGAGGCGCCGCGCCGTCCACAGTGTCCAAAGAGACGCCTTCGAGGACGCGCGCCAGCTCTTTTTCGATGTCGTCGGCTCCGGCGGCGCTTTTGCTCAGCGAGGAGAGCGTGTGTCCGTGCCTGTCCGCGGATGGAATGTGTGGCTCTTTGGTTTCGTCTTGGTCCTTGGACGCGTGGATGCTCTCCGGCTCGAGCGAGGCGAGCGCCGGGGGAGGAGCGGGCGGGGAGGAGGCGGCAGAGGCGGAGGGAGGCGGCTGGCGGTCCTTCTGCGACCCCGACAGGGACGCGTGCTTCGGGGAGAGCGCCTGAGCGGTGGGGACGACGATCGGGCGAGAAGATTTGGCGGGAGTCGGTGACGATGAGAATGGAGATGATGAGGATGTGCCGCTGGAGCTCCTGGACGGTTCAAAATGAAATCCCTGTAGAAGACAAACACATTTTTGTCCATGTTTTTGAGTAGAATGTGTTTTGCTCCAGTAGATACACGTGAAAGCAGCTCTGAGGGTCCAAATTAGACTGCTGTGTGCTGTCTGCTTCTATTTACATAACCTTTTATCGTCCGCAAACCAGGAAGTGGAAGTGGTGGTGGATGGCAGGCAAAAAAAACAGGATATTCATATTAAAATATATTCATTATGATCATATATTTATTGAACTGTGCTTATGTAAGTTACCTGAGCGTGCTATTCAACCTTTATATTTAAAGGACTTAATTAATTGCTAACAGTTCAATGTATATATTCTTCACATGTTGGAATAGTATTTTGAGGTTCCGGTGATGTTTTTACTGTTTCGTCGTCTCCACATCATTGTCCGTTGTAGATGTACGCGGCGTTGTATGCGGTATCTCACCTGAAAGTCCTCGGAGAGCTCCACGAAGAACCTCTCATAGACCGTCAGTTCCTCGTACGGGCGCCCGGGGCCCTTTTTAGGGTGCAGCTTGTTCAGGTCGGTCTCGATGTCGTCGTTCTACACAGACGAGTTCAAAATGAGACGCGAGATGACTGTGTTCAGTACGTTACAGGGTGCACATACTGCCCTCTGCTGGTACTGGTATGAAATGTAACAGGATTTAAATGAATTTGAATGATTTGACTAATATAGAACTATGGGTACTGCACTAGGGAAGTGAAAAATACTGTCTGAAAGTAAACTTGAAGGAAAAGTCTGGAGGAAGTGTGGATTTTTAAAAACATGAGCTGGGATTTTGAGCTCTGAGAAGGCAGACGGGGCAAACGATAACCGTGCAGAAAATAAGTGCAAATTTAACAAACTATTTAAAGTACCAGAGTACATTATAAAACAGCAAAAAAGCTAAAAGCAACACAAAAAAAAGAAGGCGAAAAGTCCAGACTTTACCGGCGATTGCTGGTCCTTCTCGTCCTCGTCGTTCTCCGAATCGTTCTCGGCGTCCGTCTCGTCGTTGTCGTCGCTGTCGTCCCTCACGTCGTCCACTGGGGGCGCACACAGAGCTACGGTTTGAGTTACAGGACGAGTCACGTGTGAAAGAAAAGGGATGTGTAAGTGTTTGGGCTTCGGCGGCATGCGACAGATAGGCACGACAATTAGCGCGATCGAGTTTATTGAAACGTCCGAACCGGAACGACACGAGGAGCAGTTACTACGGCAATCGGAGCAGTCAGAAAGTCCATGCTTTCGATTGTGTAAAGATGATGTAGACTTTAGAATGTAGACGGTAAACAGTATTTTTAATCAAAGGTTGAAAACTATGCTTTGTTCAGCCTTGAAATGACTTTTACTTTGGCGGTACGGGCTCTGTTGTGCTCTAGTCTCACAGTAAGAAGGTTCCGGGTTTGTTTCCTGGACCGGTTGGGGATTGATAAGCTTGCTTCAGGTGCTTTGGTTGCCCATAACTCCAAAAAAAACCTGCTTAAACCTCCAGAAAATACTTGAAAATTGGTCCCACTGCTCCTTCCCTTGAGTTACAGCTTAAAGTATGGGTTAAATGCAGAAAAAATAACACTACCGTATTTTCCGGACTATAAGTCGCACGTTTTTTCATAGTTTCTTTTATACAAACTGACTGTACAGAGTAGTATTCAGTGACAGTGTGTGAGGTTCATCTGATGGTCACTGACAATAGAAAACACTGGTCATACTTGAATGTTTACATGGGGTCAATTCATGGCCGTTGGTCTCTTTGGCAGTAATAAACAAAGCACGAGTGATAAATATGTACAGTATGCATTCAACTTGTGCTCCGATCCTCGATTTCAGCTTGTGAATTACAATTTTTTATGACTAAAATCATGTGCCTATGACCACCGATCATTGATATTCATTGATGAAGTCATTGATATTAGAATAATACGCTTTTCCTGAGTCCGTTTGTTGAGGAAACTAATACCCAAGCCTATGACCTCCCCTACCCCTAGCCTCCTCTTACCCCATTGCCTACACTTCTACCCCCTGTTACATCCCCATCTTTTTCTCTCTACTTCTTCTGTCTTGTTCATTTTATCTGTATATTAATGTGTTCTGTACGTGTTGTCCCCCCTGTCTGTAAATACCCCCCCTTTTTTATTATGTTCAGCGTCTTTGGGTCACTGAAAAGCGCTATATAAATAAAAGTTATTATTATTATTATTATTATTAATAGTTGTGGGCTGACGGTAAGTGTTTTCATCTACCACTGCCTTTAGTTAACACGCTAGCTTTTGGCTATAAAAGCAACAATGGAGAAACAATGTTGAAAGGCAGAATAAGAAGGTAAATTTGAGGAAGACAGTAGCTCCATGGACATAAATTAGACAAAAACAACATAACCTATACCGAGTATAAGTCGCACTAGCCAGAAAATGCATAATAGAGAAGAAAAAAGTATGAAGTATGAAATGCGGTTGCAAGTGTGAAAATAACAAATAATATCACATACAAGTCGCTCCGGAGTATAAGTATATAAGAATAAATATAAGTATACGTCGCACCCCGGCCAAAACTATGAAAAAAGGTGCAACTTAGAGTCTGGAAAATAGGGTATTAACATGCGTTGCTTGGGTGCTGGGTCAGGTTCCAACACTCGGGACAGGTGGGTTGGAAAAAAACCTGACCCGTGTGTCACTAATCCATACTAATCCCTGACCCCGATACAGCAAGGTGTGTGTACTGTGTTACGCGGTTGATACTCAGAAATCATACATTCCACTAATACGAGAGTGCGTGAACTGATACCGTGCGTGTTTAGCGCGGCGAGCTCACCCCCTTGAGCCGGGACGAACGCTTGCTTCCCAGGACACGAGCCCGGGACGTGGGGCAGCGGGAAGTGGAACGTGGACTTGATGGTGGGAAGAGGAAGTCGGTTTTTAGGGAAGCACTTCCTCATGATGAGACTGGACGTGTTGATGAGAGGGTCCAGCGTCCGCACCGGGAGACACTCCTGTCGGTCACAACACAAGAAAAGCACCAGTGTGAAGGATGATGCCATATCTATCATCTGTGTGTCGAAAAGGTTGTGAACATGAGGTCATAGGAATGTCTTCACTTGTCTTCACATTGAGGGCCCACAAGAGTCCAACAAGCCACATAAACTGAACCTCATCATTTATAGGGTTGCAACAGTCAACTGGAATAATCATGACTAGTAAACAACTTAAAAAAAAGAATATTTTGATCATTGTAATTTACGCTCGGATAAAAGACAAAAGACATTTCATAACAAAGACAGCATTAATAAATAAAAATAAAAGATTTTTTTTTATCACCAATCAATCAATCAATCAATCAATTAACCTTAATTTATAGTGACCAAAGTGCTTCACAATAAAATCAAGGCAATACAAAATACAGAACTAAATAAAAACAAACTCTACAAAATAAAGTGCCATTACATTATAGTGTTAAAAAGCCAGTCTGAATAAATACATTTTTAGCCTAGATTTAAAAAGATTAAGATCTGTGATGGTGCGGATTCTGGGACGAGCGACAGAGAAGGCTCGATCCCCCCAGTGCTTGAGTCTGGCTCTGGAGATGTCCAGTAAAAGCTGATTTGACGACCTTAGAGCCGTCTAACATAACAATATCCTCTGCACCGTGCTCAGACTGCACCTTCTCGCACATGAAGGCCGGAGCTCTGCTGTACTTTTGCGGTCACGGGCTTCAATCGCAGTCATCACGAGACAACGCACTGCCGCCGAAACTAACCGTTTAGTAGATAGGAGGAAGCTTGTGTAGGGCTCCAACAAAAGAATCTGCAGCACCATGGCACCTCCACCGAGCTCGGCGACCGGTCTGAGCTCCACTGAGAACTTATTAAGCATTTGGAACGATTCGGAAGACACTGCTGTTAGATTATTCAAATAAACAAACTCAAGGTCTACGGCCCTACATCTTTGTGCCGGTTGTTTCAGTCACAGTAATCACAGGAATATTCGCCATGACCCAAGTAAAAACATCTGCATTTTGACACTTAATAATATTCTGCCCTGCCCTCCAGCTCAACCGATGAACCGATGGCGTGTGCGCCGTGCCCGTGCGCGCCGTGCCCGTGTGCGCCGTGCCCGTGCGCGCCGTGCCCGTGCGCGCCGTGCCCGTGCGCGCCGTGCCCGTGTGCACTCACTGTGGACGTGTTGTAGAGGACTCTCATGCCGTCGGCCTCGATGAACGCCTTCCTGCCCAGCTTTAGGTTGGTGACGTTCTTGAGGCAGACCAGGAGCCCTTTCCGGATCAGCATTTGGCGGTGGCGCGAGTCGTTGCGGTGCCAGTCCGAGTACAAGGCCAGTAAAATGGGCACGTACCCGCCGTCCACCGCACGGCGAGCGTTGGTTCCTGATAAGACACGGAAAGTTTGTTAGATTTTGATGCGCCCGATGAAAGTAAAACAGTAAAAATAAAAGTGTTTTTCCCATACAGCCAATTGAGACGCAAGTAAAACTATTTGAAGTACAGTATATATACACATACATATATATTTCATAGTATTGGCTGGGGTGCAACTAATACTCCAGAGCGACTTAAATGTGATATTATTCGTTATTTTTCACACTGGAAACCACAAGAGGGCGCTCTAGGCTCTAGTAGACGCAGAAGAAGAATCTGCACTTCCTTGTTTGAGTTGTTTAGAAGTGACACAGAGGAAGAATTCAATGGATTTAGTGATTTGTGGTAAAACTGATGCTTTGGTAAACTTGTTAGCATGTTCTTTATGCTATAGTTATCTGAATAACTGTTCATATGTTACGTTAACATACCAGACACTTACCACAGTTCTGTCTGTGCCTCATGTAGCTGAAGGTGTTAGCGTTAGCATACGTCATGTAGCTGAAGGTGTTAGCGTTAGCATACGTCATGTAGCTGAAGGTGTTAGCGTTAGCATACGTACACCTATTCCATTCCATAATACCTTACCATTATTATTAGTATTATTTTGTCTTATACTAGCCATTTTAATTTTATTGTATCTGTATTTTTTCCCTCCATTCCCTATTAAGAAATGAGAGGTTCTGTCATAAGAGTTTTTGTTTTTGTTTATAAGAGTTTTTGTTTATAAGAGTTCTTCTATTAAGAGTGTTTTTTAAAACTTCCTATAAAGTTATCTGTTCTTTTCCTCTGTATCTACTTGCGTTGCAACCCCGAAATTTCTCCATGTGTGGACAAATAAAGGCATATCTTATTCACCATGTTCTCTCATCTGTTATTATTTCAAACTGCATTTCAAGTTGAAATGTCTGTTCTTGGTCTTGGATATTTTCAAATAAATTTCCCCCAAAAATGCAACTTATACTCCAGTGAGACTTATATATGTTTTTTTCTTCTCTATTGTGCATTTTTTGGCTGGTGCGACTTTTACTCCGGAAAATACGGTACATACATATACATGAACAAACTAAATATGTATGAAACCTGCCAAGACTGTCCCCAGGAAGTAATCAAATTGAGAGCGGCTTTAAGCGACTCACTTGATTTCAGCAGAGCTCCCAGTGCGTCCAAAGCCACTCTGAAAACACACACACGCGTTCACAATCGCACACTCTTAACCGTCTAAACAGCGCATCGTTAATTTTTAACGCAACGTCTTTCATGTTTTTAGGAAAAGAGCTAATATGGCGTTTCTCGAGCTGTTTTTCTGGATGTAATTCGGCCGTTTTCTTCACATTTTCCCTCTTCCTCGAGTCATTTCTCGGAGACTTGCCGATGGAAAGTAGCAGTAGCTCAATCGTCGTTTCTTCCGTGAGATGAACGAGCTTGTACGTAAAGAACACACTGAACCGCAGACACTTACTTGATCAGGCTGGTGTTTTTCTTGGTGTACGGCGACAGGATCTTGAACATGAGCGCCACCACGCCGTTCTTCCCCATGCCGATGGCGTTGACGGCTGGCGAAGGCGGAAAACGTGGGTGAATTTACCGTGCGAGCGAGCGAGCGTGCGTTAGACGCTAAGAGAGACTCACAGTTGGCGGCGTACATCCTCAGCACTTGGAGACAGGGCAGCAGCAGTTTGGGATTGTGGAGATTGTATTTGATCAGATTGACGGTGATGTTCATGGCGCCGGTCAAACGCGCCGCCACGCCGAACTTCCTGTCTGAAGACACGTTTGGAATGCATTATTTCAATGATCAGAGCTTTTGTCTCGGCTTTATTTAGTTAAGAAGACATTTATTGCAGTGTAGATCATGATTTTAGATTTTGAACACCACAATATTGATCTAAAATGGCTTAAAGTGCCTATGTTTTTTATACTTTTTACATGGTGGGATAATAACTGTGGTAAATCTCGATGATGGTGCCAATCAAGGAGCAGTTTGTGAGGAAACATGGACAAATATGTTGGAAATGACAGTAAGTAGAGTGTGTCAGATTTGCTCTTCTCTAGCTTTGATTGGATGCTGGTTCTCTTTCCCTGCTGCGTCATTGGTCGTTTTTGCTGAGCTGGCGTATTACTGGCCGCGCTTAGAAAGTGGGCGGGAGCGTGGGGCAAGTCCGCGGTGTTCAGTCAGGCTGCCCCACATAAAGGTTTGCTTTAACCCGACCTAACATTTTTCAAGTGGGTAGGTAGGTAGGTAAATTCTTTCTTTTTTTTAACTTTGAAGGCATAAAAAAATCCAAATTTGTATATAAAATCCACCCATTTAATGATAATTGACTCCACTTTGTTTGAATGTTCAGACGCTTTGTTGGCACTCAGCGTCACAGAATAGCAATCAATTTCCTCTTATTTACCTCCAAGTCCACGAGCACATCACGCCACGTGTCAGTCTGTCTTAAAACCATCAACTTTTCTTGATTCTAACACTTTTCCCTCGCTTCCACCGATCTGTCACCGACACACTGAGCATACATGTTGTTGTCGCCATTTTGCTAAAAGAGGTTCTAAATTTTACTAAATTGTCATAAAATAGCCTGTTTGATCTCCAAAACAGTCATGTCCCAGTGTTTGACCAGTCAGATATAATGTCTGACATGTCTTGATGACATATTAGCATAATACGCTTTTCCTAAGTCCGTATGATGTCATCAAGACGTGTCCTTTAAAGGCCGCTGGGTTCATAGTTGGAAAAGAACACGGGACTGTTAGTGTTGGAAGGACTTCACAGTGAGGACCGAGGCCATAGGGTTTGTGGAAACTCTGATACAGAAATATGGACAATTTTGGCTCGTGTGTGTGTGTGTGTGTGCGTGCGTGCGTGTGTGAGAGAGCGTGTGTGTGCGTGCGTGTGCGTGTGTGTGTGCGCGTGTGAGAGAGCGTGTGTGCGTGCGTGCGTGCGTGTGTGCGAGCGAGTGTGCGCGTGTGAGAGAGCGTGTGTGTGTGTGCGTGTGCGTGTGTGTGTGTGTGTGTGGTGCCTCGTGATTGGCCCTGTCAAACAGACCCACGCTTCCAACAATGTCATACTAAATATAGAGTCTGGATTCATCATTCCTGAGCCATTTTCAATAAAAAACACTCTTTTTTGGGCGCTGTAACTAGGATTGTTTTAAATAGAACCAATCCATATTTACAGATGTGAAAAAAAAGATGAACACAAATCTCTCAGTAGTTTTCTTTTTGATACAATCTCCCACACATATTATTAATAACAGTACAGTATTGCTCAAGAAGGAAAGAATTATATTTTCCTTGCACTAAAGTAGCTTCTGCTTTTGAAAACACTGCAGGACTAAAGGTAAACTGAAGGCTTTCCACAACCTTTCCAAATGCTACAAATTGCTTTTTTTAAACTCCATATATTTTTTTATTATTGATTTAAGTCAAGTCGGTTTGACTTTGCGTTGCCATGGCAAAAACTAGTTGCCAATAAACCTCATAGTGTCCTTATTGACTAGTTCAAAGTTTAAAGTAGTGATCTCCAAACCAGTCAGAGAGCATGGTATGTAATCATCTACACAACTGTGCTCAAAATGAATGTGTAGCGAATGTTTTAGCAATGATTTGGGTGGTTGTGGGTTGTCGTGGGTGGTCGTGCGTGGGTTGTCGTGGGTGGTTGTGGGTGACCGTGCATGGTTGTGCATGGTTGTGCGTGGCCGTGGGTGGTCGCGCGTGGCCGTGCGTCGTCCTCGCGAGTCGTCCTCGCGCGTCGTCCTCGCGCGTCGTCCTCGCGCGTCGTCCTCGCGCGTCGTCCTCGCGCGTCGTCCTCGCGCGTCGTCCTCGCGCGTCGTCCTCGCGCGTCGTCCTCGCGCGTCGTCCTCGCGCGTCGTCCTCGCGCGTCGTCCTCGCGCGTCGTCCTCGCGCGTCGTCCTCGCGCGTCCTTGTGCATCTTACCTTTGGGCCCGACCTTTGCCAGGTCGGGGTGGTCGTATGTAGTCGTGCGTGGTCATAGGTGGTCGTCCTCGTGAGTCGTCCTCGTGCATCTTAACTTTGGGCCCGACCTTTGCCAGGTCGTGCGTAGTCGTGGGTGGTCGTGCGTGGAAGTGCGTGACGGTGGGTGACCGTGCGTGGTCGAGGGTGGTCGTGGGTCGTCGTGGGTCGTCGTGCGTGGTCGTGCGTGGTTGTGCGTGGTCGTACGTGGTCGTGGGTGGTCGTGCGTGGTCGTGCGTGGTCGTGCGTGGTCGTGCGTGGTCGTGCGTGGTCGTGCGTGGTCGTGCGTGGTCGTGCGTGGTCGTGCATGGTTGTGCATCTTACCTTTGGGCCCGACCTTTGCCAGCAGCGAGTGCAGTTGCAGCATGAGCTCCTCGCTGGGGGGCATCTCTTTGCTCGCCGAGATGAGCGTCTGAAAGAGTATCCCCGTGCCCCCTTTGGACACGAACACTCCCACCCTGCGACCGCGCCCTGGAGAACAAACTGGGTCTGAGCGTTTAGCGCATCGTTTTACGTTATCGTACTCCCACGACTTACCGACGGTGAGCAGCTCCGTGAGGATGCTGGAAATGTTCAGGATGGTCTGGACGTCGTGAGTGTTCTGTTGGAAAATACAAAAAGCAAACGACACAAAAACAACATTGGTCATATAGAAACTCTGGAGACGGATCATATTTTAGTCTCAAACAGTCTGGATTTAGCTTCAAGGACGAGACACACATGTGCTGCTATTTCAGGGGATTTAACTACTGACCTCCAGAGATGCCAGGATGACCTCCATGCCACTGGACCCTTTGGACATCACCTCCTTCCCACTCTTCTCTGCAACGCATGGAAACCAGATACAGTCATTTTCTATAGAACGCTTTACAACAAACTCAAAGACGCTTTACACAGAGCAAGGGAAACAAGTTATGTCAGTGGATTCTTTTAACGCTGCTGAGCGAGTGCGAGTTTATAACTTATAAAAGTTTTTGCAACGTTTTCATTTAGACTCAGTTCAACAAATTGAACCCTCGTAGATTATATACCGAGCCATGATCGTGGTCGATGTAGTTCCATTTTTTTTAACTGCAACAAAACAATGACTTTAAGCAAATCTTATTGTTCGATATCTTGTGACTGAGACAATATTTTTGTTATGGTTAAATCTCTCAGAGGAGATGCTCGAAGGATTGTAGAACGCTTTCTCTCATTAGATGATTTATGACAACAAAAAAGTCAAACTGAATGTAAATGTTTTTGGTGAGTTTTCCAGGTTGTTCATTCATTCATTCATTTTCTACCGCTGGTTCCCTTTCGGGGTCGCGGGTGACTGGAGCCTATCCCAGTGACTTTGGGCCTTAGGCGGGGTACATACCGGACAGTGGCCAACTCGTCGCAGGGTCTTGCATCCATGTATGTCTTTGAACGGTGGGAGGAAGCCAGAAAACCCGGAGAGCGCTAACCACCTTTGCCACCGTGCACCCCAAGCTTGTGTATGTGCCAATTATTATTACTTTATCATTTTATTTCATAAAGATAGACTTTGACAATGATTATGAATCCTTAATTTAATATCTTAGTTCCAACAATTGTGAATGATGATGTTGAGGTTTCTTCTTACAATAATCAATAAACCTTCTAGGGCAGGTCTTACTTGCAAGGTGACATTTTCACCTTGCAAGTAAGACATGCAAGTGCATGAGTGTTTTCAGTACAATACTCAATAATCACATTTTCACAGAGACTTTGTTGCAAAGTTCTTGTTGCATACAGTCGTTCCACTCAAGGCCATAGTGAATGAGAGTGTGTCCTCCTGTCCTCTTCATCACTCTGTAAATCACTGCACACTTGTCCTGTTATTGAGGAGCTGACACATTCTTGACCTTCAGTAACTTGAAACAAATGCTTAACAATGTTAGACTGTTCCCTTCAGATCAAGGTACATGTGTCATAGTCACTAATGTTCACCAAAGGGCTTTGCTATAACCGTGACATGATGACACAGCCTGGACACAGAGGTGTTCAGACCTACACATGTGAAAGGCATGTAGAGGCATGTAAACAAGGGGAGCGGACAGTACAACAGCATTACTGCCATAGCAGAGCCGAGGAAGCCCTGCAGAGTCAACCAAAATAAAAAAATGGAGTTATAACTCAAATCAATAATCCGACCTTTGTGAAAAATGTATGGTGTTTGGCAGACAGCTGTTTCCTCAAAAAATGCCTTTCCCTGACGCTGCAGTACCAGAGGCAGCCACAACTCCATCTCACGCGTGGACAGACGTTCTAATTATAGATCCGTGGCTTTAACTGTCCACACTCAAGGCTCATTTACACTCTGCCTTTCAGACGCATTCGGATTTGCAGAGGCTTCTGTCCGTCCTCCGTGTACTTTGGTCTCTAAGCGATATGTACGTTCATAGTTAATGGATGCGTAGCAACAGCTCTACATGTGCTGACCACTGGGGACAGTAGAGAACACAGCGCACAACAGAGACTAGAACAAGCCGTCAAACAAATAAACGCTTCTCTCACTTCCTTTTCCAACAAACGCAATCGAAAACTGACGTGGGCGCCGCCATCTTTGTTTTTCTTTGTTCGCGTTCCCTTCCGTTTGGGCTAACTGACTTTGAGCTCCCTCTGGTGGTCATTTAGCAGAACACAGACACAGACCTGACATTAGAAACGGATGAAGTATCACTCAAGCCGTCAGTCTTCATCAGAGTGTCACATGATGTTACGTTTTACGCCGCCTTCACCAGTAGAGGCAGGACAACGGCGCCATCTGCAGTTCTACTTCTTCAGGACAGTATCCCGGGTGTGCGAGAGTAAAAAGGCGCCCCTCGTCCCGGTCTATAGCCCCCTAGCTGGAGGCACGTTTACGTATTTCAATCGCCTGATGATGATCCACGTTACGGCAACATCACGTGACAACTCTGGAGAAGACTGCGAGTGAATAAACACAACTGTAAACTATGGACAAACCATAGAAACTCTTCGATTTCAAGATATAACTTGGTTCACTGTACACAAGAAAACACACAACAAACATCTCCAAAAGCATGAACATTTAGAGAAGACTGAAATATAAACGGCTGAACTAATACAAGAACCACATGCATCTCAGAACATGTTTGTAGCGGTGTAACCTACACAATTAGCAGCTTTTATATATGATAAGACCCCATGGGAGGTATAAACTAAAAACTGTTGATATAGTTTAAACACCTTTGTTTTCAAGTAAAACATTATTAGCTATGCATACCTGCCACATTGGTCAAACAAAACATAAAAAAATGATGGTTATTACATATTTATAGCCTCCCGCTCCATCTTTGGCCCATATTGGATGTCTTGTAAAAAAAAAGACATTAAACATTCAACACTAGAACGAGGCGCGTACCTTCTGCATCCACGCACAACATCGAGCGGCAGTGCTTTCTGCTGTAGTAATCCATCTTTAAAAACAAAAACGAAAATACAATATCCTAAAAAAAATATTAAAAAATCTCACAAAAAATATTTAAAAATAATAATAATTAAAAAATATATATATATATAATTAAGAGTGCATTATTTATTTAGAAATCTGTTGCAGAAGAAGTGCCGCAAGTGTTTCAACTGCCGACACTTACTGTACAAACTGCACTCTGCACCTCCCCTGAAAACTGAGCCCAACAACTGCTCCTATAGGAACTGGCAACTGCATAGGACACTTCCACTCCACATGCCATCCCGCGGGCAGAGGGCACGAGTCGAGGGCACGCGGTTTGTAACGTAACCTCCGCACACCGCTTTGGAGAAGGTGAAGGCGCGGAACAAACGGACAACTTCATTTACAGTTTGAAAAGACACTAAACGCCCAAAAACACAACGAGTAACTGCGCAAACGACTCTGAAATTGACTTATCTACACAATCTCGGTCTTACTTTGGTGTGTTTGTTAAAAATCTGACTTTTGCATCCGTATTCGTGTCTGTGATCGGCTCTTTAGATGTGCCACGATTTATCAACTCTATCCACAATTTATGGGTTTGAACTTGCTTCAAAAGAGAACATTTTTGTTTTTTCATTGTTAATTGATTTGGCAACGTCGTACATTTTTCATCACTTTGAAAGCCATCGATTTATTATCATTCAATTCGATTTTTTAGGGTTGCAGTTGTTTTAGGTTATAGAATGTGCTCTGTGTCTTCATTGGGGTCTTATTCTGTATGAAACGTTTCCAAAACTAAATTAAAATGGCTTTCAATAAAGACTTCATGAACATTTTAATCCGTGCCAAAAATGTCTATTTAAAAAAATTCCGATTAACTTCCCAGCCCAACGTAAATGTCTTCGGTTGAGGTAGAGTTGATTAAAAATAAATAAAATTAACAACAAAGGTGCAGAAATATAACTTTAAACCCGTTTTTGTTGCTTTTTGAGATCCGTTTTATTGATAAAGTTGATTATATTTTTGCAAATCTCTATATTATGCATTTAAGATTTTGGATTGTTCACCAAACAATTACTGTACAGCAACTAATACTTTTTATTTATTTATTTTTTTACATATGGTCACGTTTGCCAGCTGTTGAGCTCCTGGTTATCTTCTTCGGAAACACTCACTTTTTATTATACATACAGAAATTATAATACTTTTATACATTTCCCCAGACGTATATCCCGCCTCCGGTTTGAACGGTTTGCCCGCCCGTCTCGCCAGTGACGCTTTTGGCCACAAACCGACACACTTTATCTCTCGTTTGGCGCGTCCCGAGCGCCCCGAGATCTTAAGCCTCCGAACATGAGACAAGAACGAAGCAAAGTCCACCCGGGTTTACTGTTACTTCAAACCTCCCACTGCCCTCCTCACTCCTCCCTCCTACCACCTCCCTCCTCCCACTGCCCTCCTCCCACCACCCACTGCCCTCCTCCCACCTCCTTCATCCCACTTCCCTTCTCCCACCTCGCTCCTACCACCTACCACTGACCTCCTCCCACTTCCCACTGACCTCCTCCCACTGACCTCCTCCCACCTCCCAGTGCCCTCCTCCCACTGACCTCCTCCCACTGACCTCCTCCCACTGACCTCCTCCCACCTCCCACTGACCTCCTCCCACTGACCTCCTCCCACCTCCCACTGCCCTCCTCCCACTGCCCTCCTCCCACCTCCCACTGACCTCCTCCCACCTCCCACTGACCTCCTCCCATCTCCCACTGACCTCCTCCCACCTCCCACTGACCTCCTCCCTCCTCCCACTGACTTCCTCCCACCTCCCACTGCCCTCCTCCCACTGACCTCCTCCCACCTCCCACTGACCTCCTCCCACTGACCTCCTCCCACCTCCCACTACCCTCCTCCCACTGACCTCCTCCCACTGACCTCCTCCCACCTCCCACTGACCTCCTCCCACCTCCCACTGACCTCCTCCCACCTCCCACTGACCTCCTCCCATCTCCCACTGACCTCCTCCCTCCTCCCACTGACCTCCTCCCACCTCCCACTGACCTCCTCCCACCTCCCACTGACCTCCTCCCTCCTCCCACTGACCTCCTCCCATCTCCCACTGACCTCATTAAGGTATTAATGATCTGGTCTCCTCACGTTCTACTGCACAGAGCCGTTTAAACTTTAGCATTTCAATTTGATAACTTGTTTATGTATGTGCAAATCAAATTCTGATGTAATGGTTTTAAATATTCACAAAGGTCTCTGAAAGTCTGGCGACCTCCCAAAGTCTCCTCTTCTCTCCCTCCTCTCACCCACCCGTCACCCTTCTCTTCACTCCCTCACCTCCTCTCTCCCTTCCCCTCTTCTTTCCAACCCTCCCTCACGTCCTTTCTCTTCGTCATGTTTTCCTTTTAGTCTTCTCCTTTACCTTCTTCTCCTTTTGCACTCTTCTCCCTTCTCCGCCTTACACCTCCCCTCCTTTTTCTCCCTCATCTTAAACTCTCCTACTTCCCCTTTCCTTCCCTTCTCTACCCTCCTCTCAGTTCCTCTCGCTAATCTTCCTCTTGCTTCTTTTCTTTACCCCTTTCCTATCCTTTCCCTCTCCCCTCTTTTTCTCCATTCACTCCTCTAACTCCCATTTTCTCCCTTCTCCACTCTTTCACCTCTCCTCCCTTCTTCTCCCCTTTTCTTCACCCTCCCTCCTTTCCCTTCTCTGCTCCGGTCTCAGAGTGGGGAACATTTTGAGTTAAGCCTGTGGTTTCTGAGGGACGTCTGAGGAAGGAGAACGCTGACGTGAGCAACAGCTGAGGGTCAAGATGAAGACTGGGGGAGAGCTTTTCACCGACTATTTATGAAGCCTCTTAGAACAGAATGAACCGTGTGAATGAACTTCCACAAACCTACAAACATAACACGGGGAACGGGCGGGGAACACGTGGGGAACACGCGGGGAACGGACGGGGAACGGGCGGGGAACGGGCGGGGAACGGGCGGGGAACGGGCCGGGAACGGGCCGGGAACGGGTCGGGAACGGGCCGGGAACGGGCAGGGAAAACGCGGGGAACACGTGGGGAACGGGCGGGGAACGGGCAGGGAAAACGCGGGGCGGGGAATGGGCGGGGAACACGTGGGGAACGGGCGGGGAACACGAGCACCAAATGTGTATTGATGATTAAACTGAGATGCTTTCAGTCGTATGCACAGACCCTGATGGTTTGATCATTACAGGTGATTTCAATGTTCATGTTGATAATATTTGTGACAGTCCAACTAGGAACGACATCAAGAACGAGCTTGAGCTAAAATGTTTTAGCTAATGAAACATACTTTGTACAAATAAACCTAAATAAATACAAAATTGGGAATGAACAGTAAAATAAACAAATAAATGAAGAGCTTAGGCAACGTGACTGCTATGCTAGACTGCCAGAATTATGCTTTATAAGGACTGTGCAGATTTTTCCCTGTTAATCGGGGAGGATTCAAACATTGCTCAGAGAAGACAAGCTTGTGAACAGGACTATAGTATATCATTAGTATATATATGTACTTTGAGGGTTTGGCCAGTGAATGCACCTCATACGGGTTCCACTTCCGATTATATCATTGCAAAGTTACTGATGTGACGGAAAAGCGTTGGCATTGTTTGAAATCGGAGCATCCGACACTCTGCCACAACTTAAGGAGGTTTTAAATAAGAGCGGACGGTCAGGAAACATTTAATCATTGCAGCAGACGATGAGCCTCTCGGGTGACTTCTGCCAGCTCCTCCTGCTCTCAAATACTTCTGCGCTTTCCTTTCAGAACGGTAACCAAAGAAAGCCGATTGGGCCTCGGCGTGTATTAGAATACCGAGCCGTTAACTACCGAAGCGGGAGCCCGTCTCCGTTTACGCCGCAGCCCATTGGACATGCATGATCACATCTGCCCGACAGCTTCAGTAACACGCGCGTTTAGAGGATTTATGTCCACACACGGCAACCAGTCTGCGACCGCCGTGTCCAGAGTGTCGCGCCGACTGTGCCACGCCATGTATCGATCGGGTTTGTACACCGCAGCTTGGGACTTACGAGAAGATACATCAACTGCAGCGAAATGTCTATTAATTCAACGTAAAAACCATTTAAACGTTCTCATAGTGGAGGCAAAATGAGCCCCGACTTGAGCCACTTGGGCCGTTCAGTGAGTTAAGCCAAAGCTTAAAATGAGTCTGGCAAAGGAACTGGATGGAAAGACTTTCAGAGCGAAGGCCAAAGCACGTCGTGGCTCGTAAACAGACATCAACACGACATCTGCTGATATATTACTGCATAAAACGTGTCACAGTGAGAGTGCAGGTGGACAATATATCAAATATCATCAATGTTGTTTTGGAGATATACTAAATTTGAATTATATGGAGCTTTTAATTTAGAGGGAAAATGCAACAAAAGAAAGGTGATATTTCTGAACTTTTTTGATTAGTTTTACGGACATTTAAAATTTGCCTGATAATAAACCTCAACTAATGAGACATTTTTCAACACATTTCTGTTGGATTGACATAATATTGCCTGAAAATTGTTATGTGAAACTCTAATATAAAGACATTACTGTACGTCAATAAACCCCTAAGTGCAAGGCTGTGTGAGAAGAGGAAAGGTGCTTTGAGCAGGTTATTAGTGAGTTTAGTGGATAGTTTCCTGTGCATGCCACTTTACAGCTTGTGTTGGTCACAGAGCAGAGACTGGTCAGGATTCACTGCAGAAGCGCCAAAATCATGTGTTTGCAGCCGCAGCACCGTCTACGGGGTCAAGCGCAGCGGAAAAGAATGGATTTTTCGCCTCGGTGTGCGTTGGCCTTTGACACTTTCTCCCCGTGTGAGAAAGCCAAACCTTTAGGCAGAATGTCACTATGAACGTGCTAAAAATAACTCCTCAAACCAAATGACAATACGAGGCGTGTGCAGGAGTGAACTAAGTCTGTACGAGGCGTGTGCAGGAGTGAACTTTGTTAGAGTGTGTCTCACCCTGAGTCTGGATGAGGTGCAGGAGTGAACTTTGTTAGAGTGTGTCTCACCCGGAGTCTGGATGAGGTGCAGGAGTGAACTTTGTTAGAGTGTGTCTCACCCGGAGTCTGGATGAGGTGCAGGAGTGATCTTTGTTAGAGTGCGTCTCACCCTGAGTCTGGATGAGGTGCAGGAGTGATCTTTGTTAGAGTGCGTCTCACCCTGAGTCTGGATGAGGTGCAGGAGTGATCTTTGTTAGAGTGCGTCTCACCCTGAGTCTGGATGAGGTGCAGGAGTGATCTTTGTTAGAGTGCGTCTCACCCTGAGTCTGGATGAGGTGCAGGAGTGATCTTTGTTAGAGTGCGTCTCACCCTGAGTCTGGATGAAGTGCAGGAGTGATCTTTGTTAGAGTGCGTCTCACCCTGAGTCTGGATGAGGTGCAGGAGTGATCTTTGTTTAGAGTGTGTCTCACCCTGAGTCTGGATGAGGTGCAGGAGTGATCTTTGTTTAGAGTGTGTCTCACCCTGAGTCTGGATGAGGTGCAGGAGTGATCTTTGTTTAGAGTGTGTCTCACCCTGAGTCTGGATGAGGTGCAGGAGTGATCTTTGTTAGAGTGTGTCTCACCCTGAGTCTGGATGAGGTGCAGGAGTGATCTTTGTTAGAGTGTGTCTCACCCTGAGTCTGGATGAGGTGCAGGATCTTGGCCGTGACCTGTCGGGACGTTTCAGCCTGCCTCCCCATGTCTCCATTCATCCTCTCCAGCTGAGCCAGCAGCATCATCACCTTGGAGTTACTCGGAACGCTGCGCCGCAACACAAACACGAGACAAACAACAACAACAGGCGACGTTACAACACGGAGGTCACACGGAGGTCACACGGAGGTCACACGGAGGTCCCGCGGAGGTCACGCGGAGGTCACGCGGAGGTCACACGGAGGTCACGCGGAGGTCACGCGGATACAAGGGCTTAACCACAATGCAATCTGTGACATGTAAAGCTAATGTGACATAAATAAGTCTGATAAATGTTGTTTACTCACTGTTTACTTACTTAATGCAAATGTCTGTTTACTCTGTTTAAGAGCGTTGACTGAACTGCTTCTAAAATCATCCCGATTATCATTATTATTTTAAAAATGTTCCTTTTAAAAAAATATATAATATAGCAAAAATCATATCAACACGTATTAACATACAACCTGTGATTGTAAATGTAAATGTAATGTAAATGTAATGTTCTACAATGTCTTTCATTTGAGTGTAAATGTCTTTGTCATTTTTTTTTCTTTTTTTTTTTAAATCTTCTTATACTGTTTGTAATTGTGACAAGAATAATATTGAATCATTCATTATTCTTGTCAGGGCTGAAACACATAAATCACAAGTCAAACTGAAAAAAAGAGTCAACTAATTTAGGGATTGAATAATTGTTATCTGGATCATCCACTGACTCGTGCCACATGCTGAGAAAAGATGCATCTACCGCTTGTTCCCTTTCGGGGTCGCGGGTGACTGGAGCCTATCCCAGTGACTTCGGGCCTTGTCGCAGGGCCAACACAGAGACATAGACATTACAGACAGTTCACGCTCACATTCATTCACTAGGGCCAATTTAGAGTCACCAATTTTGCCTAACACATGCCTGTCTTTGGACGGTGGGAGGAGCCGGAGAACCCGGAGAGAACCCACGATAACACGGGGAGAACATGCAGACTCCACCCAGAGAGATCATGTGATGTTGGTCTGGTCCGGGAATCGAACCCACGATCTCCTTCTTGGGAGGCAAGAGCGCTAACCGCCTTTGCCACCGTGCACCCCAAAAGATAATAATAATAATAATAATAATAATAATAAGACATATTTTATTTATATAGTGCTTTTCAGGGACCCAAAGACGCTTGACATACAAAAGGGGGGGGGGTATTTACAGACAGGGGGGGACAGCACGTACAATACACAATAATGTACAGATAAAATGAACAAGACAGAAGAGGTAGAAAGAAAAAGATGGGGCTGTAACGGGGGGTAGAAGAGTAGACAATGGGTTGGAGGAGGCTAGGGGTAGGGGAGGTCATAGGCTTGGGTGAAGAGGTATGTTTTTAGGCGGGATTTAAATGTTGTGAGTGAGGGAGAGTGGCGGACAGGTTAAGGGAGGGAGTTCCAGAGTCGGGGTGCTGTTCGGGAGAACGCTCTGTCACCAAAAGTTTTGATTCGGGATGTTGGTGCAGCCAGGGTGAGAGAGGAGGAGGAGCGGAGGGCTCGGGTGGGGCGGTGGGGGATGAGGAGGTCAGACAGGTAGGGGGGGGGGCTAGGTGGTGAAGAGCTTTGAAGGTGAGGAGGAGTATTTTGAAGTTTATGCGCTGCTTGATGGGGAGAGAGTGGAGAGAGCGGAGAACGGGAGTGATGTGTTCACGGGACCGGGTGTGGGTGAGGAGGCGGGTGTGGGTGAGGAGGCGGGCAGCGGAGTTTTGGACCATTCGGAGTCTATGGAGGGAATGGGAGGAGATGCCAGTGAGGAGGGAGTGGCAGTAGTCGAGGCGGGAGGAGATGAAGGCATGGATGAGGGATTCAGCAGCGGGGAGGGTGAGGCAGTGTCTGATTGTGGCGATGCTGCGGAGGTGGAAATAAGAGGTCTTGACGATGTGGCTGACATGGGGAGTGAAGGAGAGGGTGGGGTCCATGATGACACCGAGATTGCGTACCAGGGTGGAGGGGGTGATGGTCGAGGTATCGATGGTGAGTGAAAAGGGACCCGTTTTATTGAGAGTGGATTTGGTGCCAATGAGGAGGAGCTCTGTTTTGTCACTGTTCAGTTTGAGGAAGTTGTGAGTGAGCCATGTTTTTATTGTAGAGATGCAGGTTTGGATGTGGCTGAGGGGAGGGTTTGGATGTTGGTGAGGGGAGGGTTTGGGTGAGGGGAGGGTTTGGATGTGGGTGAGGGAAGGGTTTGGATGTGGGTGAGGGGAGTGTTTTGGGTGTGGGTGAGGGGAGGGTTTGGATGTGGGTGAGGGGAGGGGAGGGTTTGGATGTGGGTGAGGGGAGGGTTTGCTTGTGCGTGAGGGGAGGGTTTGGATGTGGGTGAGGGGAGGGTTTGGATGTGGGTGAGGGGAGGGTTTGCTTGTGCGTGAGGGGAGGGTTTGGATGTGGGTGAGGGGAGGGTTTGGATGTGGGTGAGGGGAGGGTTTTGGGTGGATTTGGTGGTGACGTATATCTGGGTGTCGTCAGCGTAGCAGTGGAAGTCCAGGTTGAGTTGGCGGAGGATGTGACCAAGGGGGAAGAGGTAGCAGATGAAGAGGAGGGGTCCCCCAAGGACTGAGCCCTGGGGGACCCCCAGATGTTTTATGATTAAGACAAAGCAGTAATTACATCAAAATGGCAGGAAATGTGTAAAAGTAGTATTTTGAATGAAAAGCCATTTGTGTCTAAGTGTTCTCTATTAAGAAGTATTCAAGCTACCTCACTTTAGCTTCATCTGTGTCAAATTTAGAAACATTTTTACAAAAGGCTTAGGTATAGTGTAAATTATATCTTTTATATTGTGATAAAAAATGGTCGGCCATCGTCTCTCCCTGCTGTCTCTGACACGACATGAACCTGAAAACAACTCCTCTGAGAAACCCTGGCTCTTTTTTGAATATATTTGGCAACATTAAATGGTTTTGTATGTGAATGTAAAAAAAAATTACATTAAAAAAAAAAAAAAAGAGTGAGAAAAGAAAATTAAGCGATTTAGGGTCTGTTCTCTGACAGTGTATTTTCACAAACGGGCTGCAGGGGGAGCTCGTTTATTGCTAAAGTTACTTAGTTCTGTTTTAAATAATGAAAAACTGTAACATGGATGTGTAATAATGTAATCAATTTATTGTACCATCTCTGGTAAAGTCTCTATTATCATGTTTTCAGTATATAAATAATTTTATGACCTTAAATTATATAACAGTGAATCTTTTTTTTTGTAATCGTAAAATAGCAATATTTCCCCTCACAATAATAATAACTGTAATAATTTGATATTATGACATCCCTAAATGTAACAAATGTAACAAAACAAAAACATAGTAATGATATTTAATAAGCAGAAAGGCAACTCAAGTCCATTTTTGTTTTTTTGGACACATGAGAAGCGACTATTTTAAATGCTAAATATAACTCGAATGAATAACAGCAGGTTCTATTCCCGTAAAGGCAGTCGAGCGTCTCTTAAGGCGAGCGTGGCCTTTTCTCTTCTCTGCTGATCTGAGCTCAGCGTTGCTCAGCTGGAAACACAGGGTCATGGGTCAAATGTAACGTCAACAGCAAACACGAGAGAGCCAAAAGTCTGCGATTTGACCCAGAGGAATACAGCCTCTGGTGTGTCCTTATATAGAGCCACAGACTGTGAGACCGCCATAGGAACGACCGCATCAGCACGAGACCGCTCGAAATACAAAGATGAATTAATGCTGCACTATGGAATTCTCTCTCGTCTCTGTCGAGATTAAGGCTGCACAATATATCGCAATTAGATCGAAAACGCAACTTGAGTCGCCGCAGTTAGGCCGGGTCCATGTTTAGTCCTGACTCTGGCACCAGCAGGAGGCCGGTGTCCATGTTTCGTTATTCGTTATTTTCACACTGACAACCACAAGATGGCGCTCTAGGCTCTAAGCGACGCGAAGAAGAATCTGCACTTCCTCTTCCTCTGGAGTTTGTGGAGTTGTTTAGAAGTGACACAGAGGAAGAAGAATTCAGTGGATTTAGTGATTTGGGGTGAAACTGATGCTTTGGTAAACTTGTTAGCATGTTCTTTATGCTATAGTTATCTGAATAACTGTTCATATGTTACGCTAACATACCAGACACTTACCACAGTTCTGTCTGTGCCTCATGTAGCTGAAGGTGTTAGCGTTAGCATACGTCATGTAGCTGAAGGTGTTAGCGTTAGCATACGTCATGTAGCTAAAGGTGTTAGCGTTAGCATACGTCATGTAGCTGAAGGTGTTAGCGTTAGCATACGTACACCTATTCACCATGTTCTCTCATCTGTTATTATTTTAAACTGCATTTACAGATGAAATGTCTGTTCTTGGTCTTGGATTTTATCAAATACATTTACCCCAAAAATGCGACTTATACTCCAGTGCGACTTATATATGTTTTCTATGGATGTTTTGGGCCCGGTGACGTCGGTCTGCGGTGATGTCATCTCATTACTGCGCGCCTCATTCACCGTGGAGGTTTCACAGTCGAACGCTCAAGTCGCCGAGTCAATGGCTCGTGGGGAAAGGCCTCGTCGGCTGAATGAATCTCAGGAAAGCGATTCTGATTCTTCCGCTCTGAAGAAAAGGCCGTGTACGTTTTAGCGTTCGCGTTCGAGAGACGATGGGAATATGAACTGATGAACTACACGACTGCCACACCTCGCAGAACAAACACAACACAAGTGTTGGAGTCATGTCGCCACGGAAACGCAAGCGACGCAATCGAAGAAATGTTCCTGTTTATCGCGATTCAGCTTCACGATAAAGGCGTTTGAAGCGTGATATGAAACTATATAAGAACGAGACGATTCTGGGAGATTTTAAGATAAGATAATCCTTTATTGTCCAAACATGGGGAAATTCCATTGTTGCAACGCAGGTAGATAGAGGTAGATACAGAGAAAAAGAACAGATAACTTATAGGAAGCAGGATTTAGCAGGATAGTAGACCATTTTGAAACAAGAATAAGAAAGAATCAGAAAGAATTAAAAAAAAGAATAAAGAATGAGAAAGAATATGAAATAATAGTAAAGAATAAGAAAGAATCAAAAAGAATAAAGAATCAAAAAGAATAAGAAAGAATAAAAAAGAATAAGAACGAATAAAAAAGAATAAGAAAGAATAAGAAAGAAAAAGAAATAATCAGAAGGAATAAGAAAGAATAAGAAAGTATAAAAAATAATAAAAAAGAAGAAAGAATAAAAAAGAATAAGAACGAATAAGAACAAATAAGAAAGAATAAGAAAGAAGAAAAAAAGAATAAGAAAGAATAAAAAAGAATAAGAGAATCAGAAAGAATAAAAAAGAATAAGAACGAATAAGAACAAATAAGAAAGAATAAGAAAGAAGAAAAAAGAATAAGAAAGAATAAAAAAGAATAAGAGAATCAGAAAGAATAAAAAAGAATAAGAAAGAATATGAAAGAATATGAAAGAATAAGAAAGCATAAGAAAGAATAAAGAATAATATGAAAGAATAAAAAAGAATAACAAGAAAGAATAAAAAAATAATAATCAAATCAAATCAATTTAATTTTGGAAGGAAAGAATAAAAAGAATAAGAAAGAATAAAGAGGAATAAGAAAGATTAAAAAAAAGAAGAAAAAGAATAAGTCGGTCTTTTTTCATAGTTTTGGCCGAGGTGCGACTTATACTCCGGGGTGACTTATAGTCCAGAAAATACGGTATATGTAATCATAAATACTGTAGAACAATGAAGTCTTACTACACATTTAATTATCTCTCTGCAGATCACAAATTACCAAAAAATATGAAAACATTTCCTAGTTTTACAAATAAAATGTACCTGTAAACGCTGAGAACCGCCAAAATAATGCATTTAATTTATTGCGCGAAATAAAGACCGTAAACCCGATTCTAAAACGAGTCCTCGAACTAGATTTAAAACGGCAAACATGAGACGTTGCCGTGGAATTGCTCACGACAAGAGGACGCAATCACTTAGTCCTGTTAAAAAAAAAAAAAGAGCGTTCAACTTACCCCTTTTCCGTCGCCATTTTGGGTCTGTTCATTTTCCCCCCGTCAACATTTCATCTGCAAATCAAAACAACTCTGCTTAATACCACCAAAATAAAAGCACAAATGAGTCCCCTAAACCACACCCCCTTTGTTTTCACAATCGAGGTTTGGGCAACGGACGTCCCACTGTGAGCAAAACAATGCATAAATAATAATAAGTCAATGTTCAGTATAAATAAGGCTGTGCAATTAATTCATTCTCGTTCATTTTTGTCAATATCTCCCCCCTCTACATTCAAATGTACCGTATTTTCCAGATTATAAGTCGCACCAGCCAAAAAATGCATAATAGAGAAGAAAAAAACATATATAAGTCGCATTTTTGGGGGGTAATTTATCACTAAATCCATTGAATTCTTCTTCCTCTGTGTCACTTCTAAACAACTCCACAAACTCCAGAGGAAGAGGAAGTGCAGATTCTTCTTCTGCGTCGCTTAGAGCCTAGAGCGCCCTCTTGTGGTCGTCAATGTGAAAATAACGAATAATATCACATATAAGTCGCTCCGGAGTATAAGTCGCACCCCGGCCAAAACTATGAAAAAGGATGCGACTTATAGTCCGGAAAATCAGGCTTTTAGATAGAGACCCGTCCCATAGTTTGCCCGTCCACATTTATTAATAAATCTTAGAAAAAAAGGGTATATTATCATTAAATCGGGCCTGGAAGCATTTAACAATAGTCCGCCATAACAGTTTACTGTTTACAAGAGAAAATTTGCATGCTGCGCGCTGACTGGTCAACGAAATGTATGCGCTTGGCTCTGATTGGCTGCCGAGCCGTGGTTCGGAGAGTGCCGAAGCGACTCGGTTTTTTTGCCAAGTCAGCCCCCGTACCCCAAAATGATTTGGACGGTGTGTTTTCAAATCTAAAAGCCTGTGTAAAATACGGTATATTTGATTTTAGATGTGGGAAGACATTGACAAAAATGAACGAGAATCCCGATTACGATATCAAGACAATCTTATATCGATCCAAAATGTGATAAAACATGTCTTTAAAGGTTGAGGTTTAATCATGAGCCAAAATGTGAAATGTTTGTCAAATGAATCACAACAGTGCAGAAATATCACCTTACACCAGAGCTTCTCAAACGTCTGGCGCGCCCCCCTCGGGAGATTAAAAAAAGTATCCTCCCACCCCCCCACGGCCTCTGGGACAGCGCAGGATCGGCGCTTCGCTGCGGTAAACACGTTACTTCTCGTCACTGTGAATCACTTTTACTACTGCGGGTGTGTGGCTGCTTCTTCTTCTTCAGTGTTTTTGTTACGGCGGTCGGTATGCAAGCGTTACATTACCGCCACCTACTGTAGTTGTACGTCTTAGGCTGCTTTCTGCGCGGCGCTGACACGTACCGCTGCTGCGTACGCGCTTCATGGTTTTACTCGGCCCATGGGATCAAAGCGGAACGGAATCGGACACGCACACGTTCTCTTCGCTTCATATCGTCGCGGGAACGGTCGGCATCGGAGCGGGATCAAAAGTTAGACTCTAAAAAGGGGGGAGTGTAGCGTCCAGTCGAAGGCCAGAGCTGATGGTTAAAGGAGTTTTTTATCGTTTCCATTCCGTGTCATTCAACCAGCGTCAGAACAAATGAAGAATAATGACTATTTTGTCCGTATAATCGCTGTTACAAGCTCATTACATTAGCGTAACTGTTTTCCATACTTTTGGGTCCGTCACGTGTACAATGTGCGCACTTTTCTACAAACGTCTCGCTCCCCCCAACACGGACGCGCCCCACACTTTGAGAAGCTCTGCCATACATTATTTTTCAATGTTTTTTGTGTGTATTTATTATTGCAGGGTTTTTTTGGTTCTTTTTTTACATTCAAATTATGCAAATCCCCAACACAACATATAACAACAATATCATGGACATTTCAGTATATTTCCCACCTCTAATTGAAACATTGTCACTGTCACAATTGTAGTTTTAAAGCTAAATTAGAATAGGAATATTGTGTATAATTAAAACGATTAAACATGAGCTCAAAAAGGGACAGATACATTATGTGTAATCTCTTAATTAAGGGAATAAACTGACATTTCTGCCCTTTTCTGGTTAATTTATGTTCCATTCTCATTTGTGCAATACTTGAACCTGAACCATAAAAGTAAACCTGAATCAAAAATGCAAATCCCACAATATGAGGAAAATTATTGTGGATTTGGGGACATCCTAAACATTTAATATCCACATTTAAAGCAGCGTTTGTTGAAGTGATTGACCTCAATAAAGCACAAAGCGTTATGACCGACTCGGCGTCAAATACAGGAGCTTGTGTCGAGATAAGATCGGTCATAAACGGTGTACTATAATCATAAAATATTCAGCAGCTTCAGGCATCAGGTAAACTACACATTTTTCAAGCAATTCTGCATAAAAAAGCAACAATTAACAATAAACTACACATGTATAATCCGAAATGCAACTGGAGTGGATTCATTACACATTTACAAAGATGAACCAGGATCAGATCTAAATGCTGGTGGTTTTAAGTCTTTATAACAAACAAAATAAGCAATATTTTTGACTGTTCAGGATGTGGATTAGTTTGCTTTTTCATCACAAACGAGAGAAAAACTATGATTTGTCTCGCGTCAAATTTCACGCCACGCAAAGAGTCACAGTTCAAGACAGACGTAGAGAAAAATGCAACAAGAAAACACATTTAGTCAAAGGTAATTTTGAGTTTTGAAGGTGATTTTTCAGTTTTTTTTTTGTAAAGATAGTGAGCGTGGATGAGTCTGGGAATTTAAAAGTCGAATTTGTGTGGAAGGATGTGACAAATCTGTTGAAAAAAATTGAAAAATCTGTATCGTGCGTGCCTATAATAATCTCATGACATAAACACATACAGTAAACATGATATCACTCACATTAGTGCATTTCAATTGCAAAACCCACATTGATTCTTCACATTTCATGACATCCTGTGGTCAACCCCGGTTCGCCCTGTTGAAATCACACCATGTCCCACTGAACTTTTGCCTCCATTCTTGAATTTAGAGTGTTTTTGTTTGACATTTGTGCAGCTCATGACATTTACCCCACATTAAGACGAGGCAGATCCACCTCCAGCTGCAGAACGCCTGAAGATAAAGCTCTGATCTCTACGATTATGACAAATATTCCACATTTAAAAGCTCGTGCAAAGAAGGAAAAAAACCCAAATGTCTTTCCCTGGATGCTAAGCAGAAGGAGCTAACCTAGCTGTGGGGCTGCACCTGCCTTATTAGTCACCCAAGGGTCCTGGAATAATGCTAACAACAAATCCCCCGCACGAATAACGCCGTTTGTAGCATCCAGAGCGACGGTGTTGGCGGTGAAACGTGCCCCGCGGTCACTGTGTTTACGCACCTGCGCGACGTGGAGCACTTGTCCCGTGCAGACCGGCCCGGTTCTGGGGTTAAAACTAACAAATTTGACCGTTGCCTGAAACGCCCTGATGATGTTGTGGTCAGGGCCAGTGTGGCGGCCGCGCGCTAGAGGCGGTGGCGCTACAGCGGCGGCCATCTTGGAACTGTGAGAGGAGCGAAAGGGGATGAAATGAGGTAAGATGAAATAGCCTTTGTCCAGACAATGGGGAAATTTTGGTGTTGCAACGCAAGTAGGTACAGGAGTAAATGAGCGGATAACTTAGAGGAAGAAATTTTTTTTAAACACTCTTAATAGAAACGCTCTTATAAACAAAATTCTTATAGACAACACCTCTTATGTTCTTACTAAAAAGTATAAATAAATAAAAATTAAAAAATAAGATACAAATATAATAATAGTAGCAAAAGTAAAAGTAACCCTCTTATTCACAGCAGTTACATGGACGGAGAATATTGCACCAATATATTAGTACTGCACAACGTGACGTGAATATAATGTATTTTGATTATCGTAATATTTATCTGGACTAAACACTCTAAAACACAATATAGATAAATAAATGATAATAATAATAATAATATAAAATTATGACAATAATACTGATAATCATAATCATAATAATAATAATGGTGGTGAAAGAGACCTGAATTCCTTCTGTAATGCAAAATGCCAACGTGATTCTTACTTCACAGAATCATAATGTTAGAATGTTAGTTTTCTGTACTGCCCCCATTCCATTGCTATGTTGTTCTCTATTCTAAAGCAGGTATTTATATATATATTTATCCTACCTCTATCCTATGTGATGATGTAGATGTGATACATTGCATTGGGTGCTGCCATCCCTTGACTGCATATATTGATTTGCTATATTGATTGCTATCTATAGATGTTTGGTTGTCCTCTTTGTGCTGCTCAAACTAGTGGGATTGAGTGGAATTGTACAGTCAGAACATGGCGGCTTGACGTGTACATCTGTTACTTTAAATTACCAAGATGAATATCCCTCTTGTTTTCATTATAAGCATCGGTCAGCCCCCCAACTGTCAGCCAGCTGGGCCCGGTGTAAACAACGCGAGAACACGAAAAATACACACGTAAAAAAGTCCTATGTACGCACCAATTATAAAACAATTAAATAAGCTTAAAACATGATCCATTGTTTTTGATTAAAATCCCAAATCTTAAAAAAAAATCCTACCGAACCAAATGTCCCACAACAAACCACCCGTGACGTCATCATCATGCGCCGCGCCGCACGCACGTAGTGACGGGATTTTGATGGTGAAATATCTTAAGGTATCTGCTTTTTTGGTGCGTAAATCGGCGTATTATGAACACTTTGTGGTTGTGTCCGCTGTTACGCCACATCCGGTTGCATTTCTATATCTCGTGGCCGTATTGTTTAGGTATAATTTAATATTTTAGCGCGTTAGCATGTTAGCACACGCCCCGTTTTTATTGCAGAGATGCGAGAGAACTCCTCATCTAACGCGATCTAACGGGAATTATGAGCAACAGTTTGTGATTACGTGGGAAGAAAGGTGTTATTTGCACCGGGATTTGGGAATGCGTTTGTTTGTTGTTGTGTTGGCTGTTTGGCACGTTCCCAGATGTGATATCAGCCTGTTTTTGTTGACCTTTGCATTGCTCCATGGAGAGAAATGTTATAATACGTGCTTTATCTGTCCTTTATCTGTCCTAAACTTCACAAATACAATGGAAGCACGTCATTAAACTGTTATATTATGACACTGTTTCGGGCTCTGGTTCATTTTGATCCATTTGTCCCTTTTAAGAACAAATAAAAGTGATTGGATTCGTTGTAAAATGGTCAGCTATCAATGGGTTTCAGAGTGATGAAAGTCCAGCGCCGTTGCCATAGTAATGACAACTTTTAAATAGGCAAATGTCAACCTTTAAAATGCTGTGATCAGAATGTCTGAAGTTCCAGAATGGAGGTAAAAGTGAAAAAGAGCGTAACACATTTTCTTTCTTTTTTATATTGTATTCATTTAGTTTTTCAATAATTAAAACAAAACAAGAAAAAAATGTAATAAATAAAACACAAATGACAGAGAAAGGACAATATTGACTCTGGGCAGTCAATTATTAACCGAGATGAGATCAAAATGTTAATAATTTAGTTTTTTTTTTTATTTTAGGTTTTTATGACAAAAGTAAGCAATAATTATCCGTTTCCAGAGTAGAAATGTCATGTTAGTTTTCTTTTCTATTACAAAAGATGGAGAAAAAGACTCAGACAGAGCAGGAATTACATAGAAAAACACCGGAAACATGTGCGCTTTATGTTTTTGATGGTTAAAGCTTTTGTGTGTAAATATTTTCCAGCAGGATTGCATCACTTCAGCTTCATCTCATTGAAAGTTTGTGAAAATGTCATGTTTTTTGGACCTTTTGTGCTCCAAAACAATGAATCTATAATCAAAAGAATAGTAGTAGATCATTAGATTAGACGAATGATCATTATTTTCTAGCCTCAGTATAATAGTAGAGCATAATAACATTTCACATTTAAAGGGTCGTGCATATATAACGACACACCGAGGCCTGCAGACGTGTTGTGTTCGATCTGTGTTTGTTGATGATACGGCAAAATCTGGCATTCCTGTTGCGTTTAGATGAATATGTATTTATTAATTTGCCCAACTAGTCCTACTGGGAAAAGTATATAATAATTGCTGGTTTGTAAAAGTGATAAGATGTAGGATTTTGTCCAAATGCGTCCAGAAGAATTGCATGTATTTCAGAACATGTTTTTACAAATCTAAAGTTTTATACAGAATAATGTGATATAATAATGTGAGGAAATTATGGCCAGATTCAGATTATGATTTTTGCTCAGATTGCGCTTCATCTTGCGTCCGTATCATATGTATAATTTGACTTTACATACTAGTATTCGTGTTTATTACGTTTGTTATGTTCATGTAAAAACAAATGACTGCATTGATCCAACTTATTCCCATAGTCTGAATCAATCGCTCGAAGTTTGTCAAAAGTTTTTTTCCTTGACACATTTCCAGCTGTCGTCATGGTGATGAAGTCCACGGTGGATGATGACGACGCCGGCTGGGGCCTGGGCATCCCCGATAAGATGAAGAACAACGCCAACTGGGTGGACATCACGCACGAGTTTAAGGGTGCCTGCAAAGGTGAGGGGCCCCTACACCTTTAGGTTTCAATAAAAAAGAGTTCTATAAAGGACTAAGAGATGGGAGATTAAAGAAGAAAAAAAATATTATATTGCAATTTTTGTTTTTTGAGGTATGCAAAATGAGAACATCAATGATGTCTATAATTAAAACAAAATGATTTAAAAGAATACAACAGAAACGTCTAGTGTAATTGCCCAAACTAGACCGGTATAAAGTGATATGTTTGCACTTTGTTTTTTACACTTGATCCTCAACCACGACATTTACAGGCACATTTTAGGACACTCCTGATGCATCGCTAAAATGTACTCTAAATATCATTGTGGAGATAATATTTAGTTATTAATTTTAGTCTAAAATCACCCGCATGTGAAGTTATTGTCGTTGCGGTACAAGCTAAGCCTAATGGAATACCTTTAGTTTGTTGTTGGTCTTGTTGTGTTCACCTTTAAATGAATGCGTACAGTGTGATTTAATTGAACCTGCTGCGTCAAAAAACGTTTCCATTTTACGAATGTCGGTGTCGGATCGTCGGTGCATTTAGCGTCCGTTTCTCCTTGTGAGGGCCTTTTTCGCCGCTGCCAGGAGAACGTTCCAGAGGGAGCTGTTGACTTAACAGCAGCAGCAGAGTGACAAGAGGCTCCTCAAAGCAAAAGTGTAAAATCCCACAGTGCAGGACGTCATTTGGACAATCATCCTTCTATAAGAGCAGATGACCCACTGAAACAAAGTGCAAAATGTTCACTCCAGACAAATCTGTGCCTATCTGTAAGTGTTATGAACGTGCACGAGTGAGGAAGAATGAGCTGTGTAGATGTTTTTACCACTGATTTATTTATAACGATGGAAATATGTTTTAATGGCTTCTATATCTGTAAAAAGTGTAGAAAAGCCCAACCAGGGACGGGAGGTGAAAATTAGCACTGGCCATAAACTTTGTATGAGCGACTACAGGCTTTGTTTTGTAATTATGTATGACTGCATTGTCCCTGTCAAATAAAAATAAATGAAAAAAAAATAAAAAAAATAAAATGGTTGAAATAAATCAATAATACATTAATAATAAATCAAATTAAATACAATTAAATTAAATAAATAAAGGAAATAAATACAATTAAATAAATGAAAAAAGCATCATTTTGCTATAAATATAATTCTGTGAGATTTGCCTTTCGTTACATCCCATATTCATTTCCAGTTTGTACCTGATCTTTTGTTCTTCTCTTTTTTTGCATCACAGAATTGAACCTGGGGGAGTTGCTCCATGACAAACTGTACGTATTCAAACTGAGATAAAGCTTTTCTGTTCAATCCTGTTTTATGATTTAACCACATTTAATCCCGTCACGTCGCTGCATCCGTGTTCTCAGATTCGGCCTGTTCGAAGCCATGTCGGCCATAGAGATGATGGACCCCAAAATGGACGCTGGGATGATCGGTAACCAGGTCAACAGGAAAGTTCTTAATTTTGAACAAGCAATTAAGGTAAAGTCGTAGAAAAAAACAGCACAAACTTCTTCCCAGTGCGAACTCTTTCAAACGCTCTTGTCTTGATTCAGGAGGGCGTCATCAAAGTGAAAGACCTCAGTTACCCAGAACTCATTGGGATTATAGACACCAGCTTTTGCTGTTTGGTGAGTTCAGACCCAAAAGACCGGACTGTGTTCACATTCACGCCAAAACTCTGATTATGATCCGATCGCTGGAGAAGTCAGATTACTCAAATGTAAATGTGGAAAAAATCTGGTTTGTTTCTGATCATTTGGTAAGAAAAATATTACAAAAAAGTCTAAAACTCCATTTGTGAGTTGACACCACCTTGATTGGGTAATCTGACTACGCCGCTTATCTGACTACGCCGGTTATCTGACTACGCCGGTTATTTGACTACGCCGGTTTTCTGATTATGCCGGTCATCTAACTACGCCGGTTATCTGATTACGCCGCTTAGCTGATTACGCCGCTTATCTGACTACGCCGGTTTTCTGACTATGCCGGTCATCTGATTATGCTGGTCATCTGATTATGCCGGTCATCTGATTATGCCGGTCATCTGATTATGCCGGTTATCTGACTACGCCGGTTATCTGACTACGCCGGTTATCTGACTACGCCGGTTATCTGACTACGCCGGTCATCTGATTGTTTTTTTCTCATGTAAATGTGGCCAGTTTCCTATAGATTTGTGCTGAGTCTACGGCAGCACGATTACATTTTAGATGTTTTTTGTTGATAATAAAGTTTAAATAGCTCCAATTTAATCTTTATACAGTACTTTATTTATGTGTTTAAGATGATGTAAGAAATGGTCAAACATAAATATATTCACATATACATATATATATATATATATATATGTTTGTTTTAGACTATGGGAGACCACAATTCTCTGAGGACTTTTGTGAATCGCTTTGACAACAGTCCTTATTTTCATCACTCTGAGCCTTCTATCAATGGGAAAATACTGATTTGTTTGGTTTATAACTACATCAAGCGTGTAGTCCCAGTTTAGACCCGGTTTAGCCCCAGTTTAGACCTTCTTTAGTCCTATTTTAGACCCATTTCAGAAGCTCAGAAAATTTTTGAGAGACTATTTGTGACATGTTGCGCAGATCACGTGGCTGGAGGGACATTCGCTGGCACAAACCGTGTTCACGTGTTTGTACGTTCACAATCCGGACCTGATCGAGGAACCGTCACTCAAAGCGTTCGCACTGGGGATCCTCAAAGTGTGCGACATCGCCAGGGAGAAGGTCAACAAGGCTGCTGTCTTTGAGGAGGTGGGTGACGCCAGAAGCTCCTTTTTTATAAGAATATTACTCGAGTATAAGTATTTGGTAAGCATGCATTCAACTAAGCGATTTTCAAATGTATAAGTTTATGTAATTTGACTGCAAAAAACATGAAATGATGAACTGATTTACTAAGAATAATCCAAAAAACATTGAAAAACTACCATATTTTCCGGACTATAAGTCGCGCCAGCCAAAAAATGCATCATAGAGAAGAAAAAAACACATATAAGTCTCACTGGAGTATAAGTCGCATTTTTGGGGGAAATGTATTTGATAAAATCCAAGACCAAGAACAAACATTTGATCTTGAAATGCAGTTTAAAATAATAACAGATGAGAGAACATGGTGAATAGGTGTACGTATGCTAACGCTAACACCTTCAGCTACATGACGTATGCTAACGCTAACACCTTCAGCTACATGAGGCACAGACAGAACTGTGGTAAGTGTCTGGTATGTTAACGTAACATATGAACAGTTATTCAGATAACTATAGCATAAAGAACATGCTAACAAGTTTACCAAAGCATCAGTTTTACCCCAAATCACTAAATCCATTGAATTCTTCTTCCTCTGTGTCACTTCTAAACAACTCCACAAACTCCAGAGGTTGCCAGTGTGAAAATAACAAATAATATCACATATAAGTCGCACTGGAGTATAAGTCGCACCCTGACTAAAACTATGAAAAAAGTGCCACTTATAATCCGGAAAATACGGTAAATAAGATCTGAAGGAGCGGTGCAAGAAACGCAGCATAGAGCTTTGTCTCGTGTAGACTTGGGGTGTTTCCACATGTTAGAGCGCCCCCTGGATCGGCCTCAGTGCTCTGTTACATCAATAAGAATCTGACCTCAGTGTTATTAAACGTAAACTGTCACGTTTGTGCTCTACAGGAGGATTTCCAGGCGATGACGTACGGCTTCAAGATGGCCAATAACGTCACGGACCTGCGGGTCACGGGTGCGTACGTTTTACTACTCAATCTGTCTCTGGAATAATGTTTTAAACCGCCTCGTCCTTCCAGGTATGCTGAAGGACGTGGAAGATGAATTACAGAGAAAAGTGAAGGTAACGGTTGTGCGCCTGTCGTTTTATCCGGTTTGATTTTGTGCCTGATGCCCGTTCTCTCGCAGAGCACGAGGAGTCGACAGGGCGAGCAGCGGGACCCCGAGGTGGAGCTGGAGGTACCGGAGCGTCCACTGTGTCCGGCCTCTAGTTTGGCCGTTACGTTCGCAGTCTATTGAACATGAAAATGCACTATACATATTGAAATAGATGCTTTGAATATTTACCTTATTTTCGGGACAATAAGTCGCACCGGAGTATAAGTCACACCAGCCAACATATATAAGTTGCACTAAGTATGAAATGCGGTTGCAAGTGTGAAAATAACAAATAATATCACATATAAGTATAAATATAAGTGTAAGTCGCACTCCGGCCAAAACTATGAAAAAAGGTGCAACTTATAGTCCCGAAAATACGGTATATGCTGAGGGAGAAAAAAATATGTTTGTTTCTATTTTACACTGAATTTATGTAACTGATTTTTTTACATTTTATAAAGTAAAAAAATACATATATATATTTTGAGTATGGGAAATAATATTTTACACAGTAATTCTTTTCGGGGGAAAAACAAGGGAAAAAAATAGCAGTTCAAACCAAAACTGAAAACGTTGCATATTCTTATACACTGAAGTTTAAAATAGTGTCTTTTTTATTTTTATTAATATTTTTACTTCCACATAAATTCATCATTTACATTGTAAGTTTGAATTTGATTTTTCTTCAGCTCTTTTTATAGCGTGTTTTATATTTCTCTTTTATGATGTTTCTCTGCAGCATCAGCAGTGCCTGGCTCTTTTCAACAGGATCAAGTTCACTAGACTTCTGCTGACGGCCCTGATATCTTTCACCAAGAAGGAGGTAGTGTAAAAGGTCAGAGGTCAAAGCCGTTCAAAAGGTGAAATACTGATCGGTTTTGTTTTCCAGACCAGTTCTGTGAGTGAGGCGCAGAAGCTCGTGGCCCAGGCAGCCGACCTCCTGTCACCCATCCACTCCAGTATAGAGTACGGGATTCAGTCACAGAACGACACCACGAAAGGAGGTACTGCGCATACACCAGTCTCTAGTACGTCTGCACAAGTGTCTAGTACGTCTGCACAAGTGTCTAGTACGTCTGCACAAGTCTCTAGTACGTCTGCACATGTGTCTAATACGTCTGCACAAGTGTCTAGTACGTCTGCACAAGTCTCTAGTACGTCTGCACAAGTGTCTAGTACGTCTGCACAAGTGTCAAGTACGTCTGCACAAGTGTCTAGTACGTCTGCACAAGTGTCTAGTACGTCTGCACATGTGTCTAATACGTCTGCACAAGTGTCTAGTACGTCTGCACAAGTGTCTAGTACGTCTGCACAAGTCTCTAGTACGTCTGCACAAGTCTCTAGTACGTCTGCACATGTGTCTAATACGTCTGCACAAGTGTCTAGTACGTCTGCACAAGTGTCTAGTACGTCTGCACAAGTCTCTAGTACGTCTGCACAAGTGTCTAGTACGTCTGCACATGTGTCTAATACGTCTGCACAAGTGTCTAGTACGTCTGCACAAGTGTCTAGTACGTCTGCACATGTGTCTAGTACGTCTGCACATGTGTCTAGTACGTCTGCACATGTGTCTAGTACGTCTGCACAAGTGTCTAGTACGTCTGCACAAGTGTCTAGTACGTCTGCACAAGTGTCAAGTACGTCTGCACAAGTGTCTAGTACGTCTGCACAAGTGTCTAATACATCTGCACAAGTGTCAAGTACGTCTGCACAAGTGTCTAGTACGTCTGCACAAGTGTCTAATACGTCTGCACAAGTGTCTAGTACAGCTGCACAAGTGTCTAGTACGTCTGCACAAGTGTCTAGTACGTCTGCACAAGTGTCTAGTACGTCTGCACAAGTGTCTAATACGTCTGCACAAGTGTCAAGTACGTCTGCACAAGTGTCTAATACGTCTGCACAAGTGTCTAGTACAGCTGCACATGTGTCTAGTACGTCTGCACAAGTGTCTAATACGTCTGCACAAGTGTCTAGTACGTCTGCACAAGTGTCTAGTACGTCTGCACAAGTGTCTAGTACGTCTGCACAAGTGTCTAGTACGTCTGCACAAGTGTCTAGTACGTCTGCACAAGTGTCTAGTACGTCTGCACAAGTGTCTAATACGTCTGCACAAGTGTCAAGTACGTCTGCACAAGTGTCTAATACGTCTGCACAAGTGTCTAGTACAGCTGCACATGTGTCTAGTACGTCTGCACAAGTGTCTAATACGTCTGCACAAGTGTCTAGTACGTCTGCACAAGTGTCTAATACGTCTGCACAAGTGTCTAATACGTCTGCACAAGTGTCTAGTACAGCTGGGATAATGACGCGTGCTTGCCCTTATGACGCGGTCTTGCCCCACCACCGCCCGGCAGTTTGGAGATTGAAGGAAAGGAGATAGTCTGTAGTATAGCTAAACACTGCGGGAATCAATCAAAAAAACACTCTGGGTACATATATGAAGCACAAATAGCAATGTAAGAAGGTTAAAAGCTCTGAAAAGTCGATTTTGCATGTTATGGGACCTTTAACTAAACAATGCCACCTCTTTTGGAAGATGCTGAGAAAAAGATTGACCTTTGTGTCGCATGCAGATTTGAACTCTAAACCAGGTCAAAACAACTGCATTTTGACCGTCAAACACCAAATTCCAGCTGCTCAATATTAAACTCTGGGGTAGTTTAGGTTTTTCTGACATCACGTGTTCTGTGCGTGTTCCAGACCACCCGATCATGATGGGATTCGAGCCTTTAGTGAATCAGAGACTTCTGCCGCCGACCTTTCCCCGCTACGCAAAAATCATCAAGCGGGACGACATGGTGGCGTACTTCAGCAAACTCATCGAGCGCATCAAAACTGTGTGCGACGTCATCAACACGACCAACCTCCACGGCATCCTGGTGAGCGTCCATTTCTACTGTGTCCAGGTTAGGGCGGGGCCGCGTCGTCAGACTGAAGCGGGACCTACAGTGAGTCAGCGGGTTCAGTTTAATGCAGCGTTAGACTCAAATACACACCCACCCACTCCTATTGGTCGTGCTCTGAGTGAGTGACAGATGATTCAACCAGTCACAGTGAAGGGTGAACGATTATTTTATTAGTCAATTCTTTCTATTGTACATTTATTTTAACCAAATTAAAGTTGAAATATGGCGACTGAAGAGTGTTCTCAAATAAAGTGTATTGGGGGAAAATAAAAAAAATATTTGTATTATTATTTTAATAATTAATGTATTTATGTATTTATTTTTATTATTTATTTATTTTGGAATTTGACTATATTTCACATAACCTTAATCACAAAAAGGCAGTAATTCTTCCTTTTATCCCTGTGCTTTTGAGATTACAGATTCAATTAATTTTTACTCTTTTTACTTTTATTTTGCAGCCCAAGTGTTCAAGAAGAGAGATGAATAAAAAAAACAATCTTGCCCTAATTAGTACAATATGTTAATTTATAAAAGAAAATTAAAACAACAATTAATAGTCAAAGTAAAGCAAAACACCACCAATTATCTCACAAAAGTATGATCAGTATGAATAAGTGTTATGTGGCCCATCCCTAATTTAATGTCTGATTTTTGTCTTTTTTATAATGTTTGATGTAATTCTCTTTTTCTTTTCTTTTTTGGGATTTTTTTTTATTTTGATAATGTTTGATGTATTCTTTTTTTCTTTGTTTTTTAAAGGATTTTTTTCTTTTTTTATAATGTCTGATGTATTCTTTTTCTTTTTTTTAAGGATTTAATTTTTTTTAATAATGCCTGATTTATTCTCTTTCTTTATTTTTTTAAAGGATTTTTAATTTTTTTTATAATGTTTGATGAATTCTCTTCTTTTTTAAGGATTTTTTAAAAATAAAGTCTGAGGTATTTTCTAATAATATCTATTTCTTCTATTTTCCCAGGATTTCTTTTGTGAATTCAGTGAACAATCTCCCTGTGTACTCTCTAGATCGTTACTTCAGGTGATATTAATGACTTATTTTGTTCAAGTGTATAACATAAACATGATAATCGTTAAATTGCTGATGAATAATTTGTATTCGTGTCATTTGCAGACAACCTTTTTGATAGACAATAAGAAAGTGTTCGGCACTCACCTGATGCAGGACATGATCAAGGACGCGCTCCGATACTTCGTCAGTCCTCCAGTTCTCTCCTACAAGTAAGTTCCACCAGTCGCTTATGTGCGCCTCCTGCTGGTTCATAAAGGCACTGCGTCTCCAATTCAAAAAGCTAAGACAGCTGAGACGTGGAGCTGCCGGTGTTCACATGACCACAAGGGGCAGTTTATTCAAAAAACATGAAAATCAGGACAATTCTTTTGGACACTGGGGACATTTACTGCCCCCAATGTCCAAGAAGAGGCACTGACATCCTCTCTGGCTGGACGCCAGCAGTCTGTGAGCTTAAATCAACTCTCGACGCTGAAGAAGACTTGGACGAAAGCTTGAATGTGCCCTGCGTTCATGAAATTACCGTATTTTCCGCACTATAAGACGCACTTAAAAGCCTTTAATTTTCTCCCAAAACGACAGTGCGCCTTATAGTCTGGTGCGCCTTATATATGAAAAATAGACCATTCATTGACAGTGCGCCTTATAATCCAGTGCGCCTTATAGTGTGGAAAATACGGTAGGGCTTTTTATGTTTTATAACCAAGTGAGAGCCTGATATTTGTCTTTTTTTTAAGTCTGTGAGCTTAAATCAACGCTCGACGCTGAAGAAGACTTTGTCGAAAGCTTGAACGTGCCCTGCGTTCATGAAATTACCGTATTATCTGCACTATAAGACGCACTTAAAAGCCTTTCATTTTCTCAAAAAACGACAGTGCGCCTTATAATCCAGTGCGCCTTATAGTGCGGAAAATACGGTATGGCTTTTTATGTTTTATAACCAAGTGAGAGCCTGATAATTATCTTTTTGCGTCGATATAAACCGTAGAACACTGAGCCAAACGTGAACAATTGGATGTATGGATTAGTTCAAATGTATTTTCTTGATGGACTTATTATTATTTTATCTTTTTTCAAGACTTTTCTAACATTTTTAAACATTAGCCACATTTTTAAACATTAGCCACATTTTTTAACATAAGCCACATTTTTTAACATTAGCCACATTTTTAAACATTAGCCACATTTTTTAACATAAGCCACATTTTTTAACATCAGCCACATTTTTAAACATCAGCCACATTTTTTAACATAAGCCACATTTTTTAACATTAGCCACATTTTTAAACATTAGCCACATTTTTAAACTTTAGCCACATTTTTTAACATTAGCCACATTTTTTAACATAAGCCACATTTTTTAACATTAGCCACATTTTTTAACATTAGCCACATTTTTTAACATTAGCCACATTTTTAAACATCAGCCACATTTTTTGCTGATGGGATTTGATACACTTTTGGCAGATTTTGTCATTTTCTAACTAAAATATCTTTGTAAAGTGAAACATTTTACGTCATAATAGCAATTTTTTGTATCAGTTGGTATTTTCTCACATCTTCACTCTAAACTACATTTGTTGTCCCAGATGCTGCCTGTTCAATAATCACCAAGCCAAGGACTACATCGACTCCTTCGTCACACATTGTTCCAGGGTATGTTCTTTATTTCAGTTTTTCCATCATTTAAAGTGGAGTTTTCCTGGAGACATTGTCCCGTTGTCCCTTGTAGCCGTTCTGCAGTCTGATCCAGATCCATGGACATAACCGAGCCAGGCAAAGGGACAAACTGGGACACATCCTGGAGGAGTTTGCTACGCTCCAAGACGAGGTAAACCAGCCAAAAGAATCGGCGTCTCAACATATTCATTTAATACCTTTGACAGGAAGTGCGTGGTGTTTTAATTAACAAAATAAAACATGATATTAAACATAATTTGTCTTGTTTTGTCCATGGAATTGGTCTCTCTCTCGTCTCTCTTCAGGAGAAGGTGGATGCGGCGCTGCACAGTTTCACGTTGCGTCTCTCTCGTCTCGGCGCTGCACAGTTTCACGTTGCGTCTCGTCTCGACGCTGCACAGTTTCACGTCTCTCACTTTCGTCTCTCTTCAGGCGGAGAACGTGGACGCGGCGTTGCACAGTTTCACGTTGCGTCTCTCTTGTCTCGGCGTTGCACAGTTTCACGTTGCGTCTCTCTTGTCTCGGCGTTGCACAGTTTCACGTTGCGTCTCTCTCGTCTCGGCGCTGCACAGTTTCACGTGTCTCTCTTGTCTCGGCGCTGCACAGTTTCACGTTGCGTCTCTCTCGTCTCGGCGCTGCACAGTTTCACGTTGCGTCTCTCTCGTCTCGGCGCTGCACAGTTTCACGTTGCGTCTCTCTCTCGTCTCGGCGCTGCACAGTTTCACGTTGCGTCTCTCTCTCGTCTCGGCGCTGCACAGTTTCACGTTGCGTCTCTCTCTCGTCTCGGCGCTGCACAGTTTCACTTTGCGTCTCTCTCTCGTCTCTCTTCAGGCGGAGAAGGTGGACGCAGCGCTGCACAGTTTGCTGATGAAGCTGGAGCCGCAGAGGCAGCATCTGGCCTGTTTGGGGACGTGGATCCTCTACCACAACCTGCGCATCATGATCCAGTACCTGCTGAGCGGCTTCGAGCTGGAGCTGTACAGCATGCACGAGTACTACTACGTTTACTGGTGAGGCTTCCTCCCCGCGCGGCTTTGCAGAATTTACAGCAAATCCTCATATTTAACCTTGTTGTTGTTGTTAGCGGCGGGAAATAATGACTAAAAATGCACATCTCGATCATGAACGGAACGAATGAACCAACGAAATGCAGAAAACAGTTTTTTAAGATCATTTTAACAGTTTTAATTAGAGACATGCGTTCTTTTTTATTTCCCAAAGTTAGCAATAAAACGACACTATAAAACAATATTATAATGTTTTAATGCATCTGCCACCTCTAGTTGTTCTTTATGCATCATCTTTTCAGTCTTTTATTGCATGTTTTTCTGGAATATTTAAATCTGCTTTACATTTTATTAAGTCACAAAAAATACAGGAAAACAGGGTTTTTTCTTCTTTTTAAATGTTCTTCTTGATGGAATAATTTAGTTGATCTGTATCAGACGATGAAGGCAAAGGATGAAGATGATGATGAGGATTATGATGAAGACCAAGATGATGAGGAAGATGAAGACCAAGATGATGATGAAGACGAAGATGATGAGGAAGATTATAATGAAGATGATGAAGATGAAAATGATGTCAAAGATGAAGATTATGATGAAGATGATGATGATGAAGATGATGATGAAGATTATGATGAAGATGAAGATTATGATGAAAACGAAGATGATGTCAAAGATGATGATGAAGATGATGATGAAGATGAAGTCAAAGATGATGATGAAGATGATGAAGACGACGATGGTGAAGACGAAGATGATGAAGATGATGATGAAGATGATGAAGATGATGATGAAGACGAAGATGATGACGAAGATGAAGACGATGATGAAGATGAAGATGATGAGGAGGATTTGTTGAACCGTACAGCGATCACGTTGCCTAAGGGCTTCATTTATCCATCGTTGTCATTGTTCAGTCCCACGCCGACGCCCGACAACCACCTCGTTGGAAACTGACGTGTAATGTGTACAGTGTGTTTTATAGATTACGACATTATTTGAAGTAAAAACACGTGAAATATTAATCCCAAGGACCAAAAAGCGATAAAAGCATAAACACACTCAAAGATCACATATGTCCACAGTGTCGTCAAGGTTACGCTGATGCAATTTGTAGACATCTGAATGGTGGACGTTTTTGCAGGTATCTGTCCGAGTTCCTGTACGCGTGGCTCATGTCGACCCTGAGCAGAGCCGACTCGTCACAAATGGCGGAAGAGCGGATCCTGGAGGAGCAGCTGAAAGGGCGCAGCAGCAAGAAGAGCAAGAAGAAAAAGAAAGGTACCATATTTTCCGGAGTATAAGTCGCACCAGCCAAAAAATGCAAAATAGAGAAGAAAAAAACATATATAAGTCGCACTGGAGTATAAGTCGTATTTTTGGGGAAATTTACATGTTAAAATCCAAGACCAAGAACAGACATTTCATCTTGAAATGCAGTTTAAAATAATAACAGATGAGAGAACATGGTGAATAGGTGTACGTATGCTAATGCTAACACCTTCAGCTACATGACGTATGCTAACGCTAACACCTTCAGCTACATGACGTATGCTAACGCTAACACCTTCAGCTACATGACGTATGCTAACGCTAACACCTTCAGCTACATGACGTATGCTAACGCTAACACCTTCAGCTACATGACGTATGCTAACGTTAACACCTTCAGCTACATGACGTATGCTAACGCTAACACCTTCAGCTACATGACGTATGCTAACGCTAACACCTTCAGCTACATGACGTATGCTAACGCTAACACCTTCAGCTACATGACGTATGCTAACGCTAACACCTTCAGCTACATGAGGCACAGACTGAACTGTGGTAAGTGTCTGGTATGTTAACGTAACATATGAACAGTTATTCAGATAACTATAGCATAAAGAACATGCTAACAAGTTTAGCAAAGCATCAGTTTTACCACAAATCACTAAATCCATTGAATTCTTCTTCCTCTGTGTCACTTCTAAACAACTCCACAAACTCCAGAGGAAGAGGAAGTGCAGATTCTTCTTCTGCGTCGCTCAGAGCCTAGAGCGCCATCTTGTGGTTGTCAGTGTGAAAATAACGAATAATATCACACAGAGTTGCTCTGGAGTATAAGTCGCACCCCAGCCAAAACTATGTAAAAAGGTAATACGGTGATCTAAAAATAATATGTTTGTAATATCCAATGGTTTTTTGTCTCGTTGTTGTCACAGTTCGGCCTCTGAGTAAAGAGATCACCATGAGTCAGGCGTATCAGAACATGTGCGCCGGCATGTACAAGGTAAGGACCGCCCACTGTTCTCTGTGTCCCACCGTGAACCTGACATGCCCCTGACGCGAACCTGACGTGAACCTGACGTGAACCTGACGTCCTGCTGTTGTTGTCGTGGCAGACCATGGTGGCTCTGGACATGGACGGCAAAGTGCGGAAGCCACAGTTCGAGCTGGACAGCGAGCAGGTTCGCTACGAGCATCGCTTCGCCCCGTTCAACAGTGTGGTCACGCCCCCTCCAGTGCACTACATCCAGTTCAAGGTTCGGATCGTTTGTAACATCCTAACACTGTAAACAAGAAGGTCAGGGCAGTGTTGGCTTCCAAACAGGATATCCTGACGACAGTAGTATGTTGAAATTGAGATCCCAGAGCAGTTGTCATGGATACAAACATATACACAGACTTTATAAAGAAGTGTCCAGCTTCAGCCAATTGAAGCTAATCGCGGCTAGAAGTTTTAGGAGATGATTTAAAGCCGCGTTCCAGATTGGAAATCCGAATGCGTCTCAGGGCAACCACACGGCCAATGGGGTGCACGGTGGCAAAGGCGGTTAGCGCTCTTGCCTCCCAAGAAGGAGATCATGGGTTTGATTCGCGGACCAGACCAACATCACATGATCTCTCTGGGTGGAGTCTGCATGTTCTCCCCGTGTTACCGTGGGTTCTCTCCAGGTTCTCCGGCTCCTCCCACCGTCCAAACACATGTATGTGTGAGGCAAAAATTGGCCACTCTAAATTGGCTGAATGGACAGGTGTTGAAAATTAGCATATTCTGCTACATACACTTAAAACATTGCATCTGGTTCGTCCAATGTAAATGTTATGTCCTTAAATAAAAAAAATAAAAAATCAGGAGCGAGGTTGTAGAAGGCATTCACTTCCTGTTTGGAACGCGGGGGCTCTGTCCACTCCTACATACATATAGTCTATGGTCAGTCCGTTTCAGATGACCTCATCAAGGGTCAAACGACTCCAGAAAACACCAGCATCAGACTTTAGCTCTTCAATAGAACATTCCAGAGCATGAAAACAGAAACTATCATGATAAAGTCAGAGGGTTTATCATGAGGCGCTTCACCTGTGATGTTAGAGCCGCTTTTAACAACAAGGACCATTTGTGTCCTTCAAGGGCCATGAAACCAGCAGATAAAAGAGTTTTATCCACACAGTTCTGTTCTCTGCTGCCCTCGTTTAACAACTTGTCTTTATAAGTTTTACTTGAGGTTTAAGTATCTGAAAAGTGTGAAGGGGCTGTAAAAGTGCAGAAATATCCATATAATATAACGTCTCTATATATCTACATTATAATACACATTACAGCGTTAGTCGGGATTAGCCAGAAGATTATAACGATCTGTTCCAGATCAACAATCCATTATAAACTTTATATTCTATGTTCAAATATTCTCTATCATCAAAACAAAAACAATTTGATAATTTGGTCATATTTCTGCATTTTTGTGGTTTCTTTTGGTTTCATTTAACGCAGCACACGTTACACGCTTCTGATTCATTATAATGTGTCAGTGACTCATCTACTTTATGTTATTTTAACTTTCTTTGTTGTACTATTGTTACATAAATGTGCTTGTGTTTCAGGAGATGTCCGACCTTAAGAAGTACAATCCTCCTCCGGGCTCTGCTGACCTGTACATGGCAGCGAGCAAACACTTCCAACAGGCCAAGCTCATCCTGGAGAACGTCCAGAGTCCTGATCCCGAGGTGACCCTCCTACGCTCATATTTATGTTATATATATATGTATTTATGTACCGGTATTTATGTACTTATGTGAGTGGAACTATGACGCTGGACGATTGTGTCACTGTCGCAGGTAAACCGCATTCTGAAGGTGGCTAAACCCAACATCGTGGTGATGAAGCTTCTGGCCGGAGGACACAAGAAGGACACAAAGGTAAAGCTAATAACCATGATCAAAGTGTGTTTCATCCAGTACATTTCATCCAGTGCGTTTCATTTGCGCCGTTGATTGAAAACTTCACTGAGAATCAAGTCGAATAGATAATAATTCATGTGAAAGTTCAAAGCTGGATCAGTTTCTGTTGAGGTTGAACTCAGAACCTGCTCCAGGTTCAAGGTCCGGAGGGAGGGAAAGACGGCTCTTCTAGCCATTACCACCAATAGTCGTTTGTACCATTAGCGCCATTAGCGCCAATAGCTGTTTGCCCCATTAGCCATTATTGCCAATAGCCGTTAGCCCCATTAGCCATTACCGCCAATAGCCGTTAGCATCATTAGCCTTTAGCGCCAATAGCCGTTAGCCCCATTAGCCTTTAGCGCCAATAGCTGTTAGCACCATTTGCGCCAATAGCTGTTAGCCCCATTAGCCATTATTGCCAATAGCCGTTAGCCCCATTAGCCATTACCGCCAATAGCCATTAGCACCATTAGCCTTTAGCGCCAATAGCTGTTCGCCCCATTAGCCATTATTGCCAATAGCCGTTAGCCCCATTAGCCATTCATGCCAATAGCCGTTAGCACCATTGGCACCAATAGCCGTTAGCTTCATGTGAAACATTTTAAACTTGCAGCGACATAAGATCTAAAATAAACCATCATAATAAAGTTGTTCTTTTCCAGGTGCTGCCGGAGTTCGACTTCTCGGCTCACAAGTACTTTCCCGTGGTCAAGATCATCTGAAGACGCTCCTCAAGCAACGCTCAAGAACCTCAAACCGCCCCGGTCCAGCCCCGCCCCGGTCCAGCCCCGCCCCGGTCCAGCCCCGCCCCGGTCCAGCCCCGCCCCGGTCCAGCCCCGCCCCGGTCCAGCCCCGCCCCTGTCCAGGCCCGCCCCTGTCCAGTCCAGTCCATCGTCCCGGTTCACAGTCACTGAAGTCGTGTTTGTTACGAACAGAACCCAAACAAACGACTAAAGGCCTCACAACGCATCGTTTGTGTCTCGATTTATCCCATTTTTGTCTTAACTCGCCGTCATACTAAAGATATCGAGCATTCTTTTCTGTTTTTGCGTCTTTGTTTTGAAGGATTTGCTCAAAATACAGAAAAACATCTTTAATCCTGTGACAAATACACGTGAAAAATACAGTACAAAGAAATGCAACGATATTTTGTAAGACACGTAATGACAAAAAAAGGACAAAAATAAGAAGTAAAAGGACACGATAGAACCAGTTATATTTGTTCTGGAGAAATCTCAGCAACAAAGGTAACAAAGGCGAGGCAAGTCTGGTTTTAAGTGTAAAAGACGTCAAAGAAGTCGCACAAACCAGTTTAACACGTTTCCAATTTGCAGTTGTGGGTTTCTTAGCGATCACAGACTATTTATTCTTCAAGAGGCAGCGCTGTAACGTCAGGAGAATATTACGGGACATTTTAGGCCCACAAACGGTCAGAATCTGGGCTGAATAAAACCTTTAAAATGCTGTGGAAATGTTCAAACTTCTGAACGTAAAGCAGCAGAATCAGGTGAAAATGCTGATGGATTTATGGATTTGTTGTAGAAAACATTGATTCGAGCCTCAAAATGTTTTCCGATCTTCATAAAAATGTGTATAATTAATCATATTTGCCCGGTACAAGCTAAATGTTATAATTAAACTAAACAAATAATGTAGATGTCTTTGGACCAGACTCTGACGTCATCATTGACCTCAGAATACTATAAAATATTCAAAATAATCCCAATTTAAATCACGTTATGCTCCACTCCATTCAGAACTTTAGGATGTTTTTGTTTACAGATTGAAGTGCTCTTTAATACTGTATTTACATCTTTATTCTCCACAGAGCTGTTTATTAAAATGACTTTGTATTTGGACTGTGCATCCGGAAAATATTCACTTTTCCCACATTTTGTAAAATGTATTAAATTCATTATTTGCCTCAAAAAACAGCCCATAACGACAATGTGAAAGAAGATCGTATGAATTCTTTCAAATTTGTAAAATAAAAAGATAAAAAAGCACTTTTTGGCAGTCAGATGTGATGGGCCCAGACCAGACCAGACCCTCCAGACCCAGACCCTCCAGACCAAGACCCTCCAGACCAGACCCTCCAGACCAAGACACCCAGACCCAGACCCTCCAGACCCAGACCCTCCAGACCAGACCCAGACCCCCAGACCCAGACCCTCCAGACCAAGACCCTCCAGACCAGACCCTCCAGACCCAGACCCTCCAGACCAGACCCAGACCCCCAGACCCAGACCCTCCAGACCAAGACCCCCAGACCCAGACCCTCCAGACCCAGACCCTCCAGACCAAGACCCCCAGACCCAGACCCTCCAGACCAGACCCTCCAGACCAAGACCCTCCAGACCAGACCCAGACCCTCCAGACCAGACCCGACCCAGACCCTCCAGACCCAGACCCCCAGACCCTCCAGACCAGACCAGACCCCCCAGACCAGACCCTCCAGACCAGACCCCCCTGACCAGACCCTCCAGACCAGACCCTCCAGACCAGACCCCCCAGACCAGACCCTCCAGACCCAGACCCCCCAGACCAGACCCAGACCCCCCAGACCAGACCCAGACCCTCCAGACCCAGACCCTCCAGACCAGACCCTCCAGACCAAGACACCCAGACCCAGACCCTCCAGACCAGACCCAGACCCCCAGACCCAGACCCTCCAGACCAAGACCCTCCAGACCAGACCCTCCAGACCCAGACCCCCCAGACCAGACCCAGACCCTCCAGACCCCCCAGACCCAGACCTTCCAGACCAGACCCTCCAGACCAGACCTAGACCCAGACTCTCCAGACCAGACCCAGACTCTCCAGACCAGACCCAGACCTCCAGACCAGACCCAGACTCTCCAGACCAGACCCAGACCTCCAGACCAGACCCAGACCTCCAGACCCAGACCCTCCAGTCTTTCTGAGCTTTGAACACATTTATGGACAGTTCCTCTGGTTCTTATGCAGACCCTCTCAGGCTCCATCAGGTCAGTTCCAGATCCAGAGACGTTCACAGAGTGTTCCTGTGGTCACTCCTCTGTTCTCCTGACCGTGTGCTGAAGGTCAGTGTCACCACCGTGCTTCACTGATGGTACTGGTCACGTGATGGGCGGGGCCAGGTTCCTCATGGTCTGAGAGTCTCCCCACGAGGAAAATCATTCATTTAATCCATTTTGGACCGAGGCTGTAACATAAAGATGCTCCGTGTCACCGCTTTGAGACTGTTGAACCTTTGTCCGATGCTGGATGACCTTTGGGCGCAGGAGGTTCACACACTGGATGTTTTTGGTGTATATTATGAAGTTCTATGTAGATGTGCACCTTCAGACTCATGTGCCATCGTGCAGAGAGCGGAGGGTCATCATGCCCTGAGCTCACCTGGTCTGGACATCATCTTCAGAGCGTCGCTGTTTAAAGAAAGACAAACGCACCGGACGGTGTAAATACACTCAGCAGCAGACGTGCGTCTGAGTCGTCCTGCACATGCGCAGTGAAGGAGTTGTGGAATGGACGATTTTTTTCAACAAATTTTTTATCATATTTCCTCGTGGCGTGTATCAATCATAAAACGCACCTACCGCTCACCTGCAGCCGCGTCAGGCTCGTCCCCACGTTTCCGCGTGCCTAAGCGCATGGATCTATCATAATATAGTTCCCTCAGTGTACGGGGCAAAATGAAGACGGAGAAAGACAGTTCGAGCTGACGCAGAAGTGGACAGAAATCTACGGGAGACGAGAGACACAATGTGCTCCGTTGCGCTAATAAACAAACGCACGTGTGTGTTGTATCAGTCCGCACGGGGGAGTGGCATGCGCACTTCCGCCTGCGTTCTCAAATCGCCAAAAAATCGTCCAAACCGCCTTTAATGTTGGACCATGGCTTTGGTTTATTAACTTTACAAAGTCCAAAAGCGGAGGTGATGGGATACTTCAGAGCTGAGAAGAGTTTAATCAATATCATTATTTGCTCCAAGAGCTGCGTTTTAAGGATTTTTTTTTATCTTGAGGGTTTGTTTTGGGTCTTTTTCCAGGTCGTGCGTAGCACGTCATCTCTGATTGGCTGCTGCGGCGCATCTGTCGCAGAAAGTTGAACAAATCTGAACATGTCGCTCCGACTGCTTTGGCCGCCTCAGGCGCATGACGTCATACGAAGCGTCAAGAGCGTATGAAAACGCACCAATCGCGCCGCAAAAACGAAGAAATCGCGCTGCGGGAAACGCACTACGCGCTCGAGGCGCGTTTACTATAGACTTTGAATGTAAACTGGACGCTTCGGCCGCCGCGGTGTGGAAGCCCCTTAATGCTTCGTCTCTGTCTGTTTGAACCGTGTTATTATTAGTCATTACTCGTAGTTAGTTTGTGCTTTTAGCTTGTGCTTTAGCTTTTGGCGAGAATATGTCTGGAAATCATTGCTCTGTTGTGTTGTTGTGAATGTTGCTGCTTGTATACTGTTTATGCCTCATTTGAACTTCTTTTAATGTTGCTAACTATTGACACATTTACTGTTTATATATTCTATGTGCATCTGTCCATATTCATTGCATTATTGTATTTGTTATTTATCCATTATTCACTCTACTTTACTTCTGTATTGTAGAAACCAAAACCAACAACAACAACAACTCCTTTATAACCCACAAGTATTTAATAAAGCGTGATAAGTAAAGCTGACGTCCTTCTTTGTTCTGGCCGGACAACCTGGGAAGATTGAGGAATATATATTCAGGAATTATACAGTCCTTTCAGAGCTCGCAAGATTGAGTCTCCTTCCCAACGCCTCAGTTACAGTTTCAGTTTGATGTTAAACTTCTCTCTCTTGCATTCATTCTGATAATATATATTTATTGCAGGTACGCCACTCAAAAGATCTGACCTATAACATTGCCTGGTGACGTCACCTGCTTGTCTCCATGGAGATCTCGGCAAAGCAAAGACATCTCCACTGAGACGAGCAGGTGATGAACATCAGAAAAGTGACATAATGTACCTTTAACAATAGGATTCAAACTCGAGATAAGACATGAGTCAAATGCATTTAAAAGCAATTTGAAACCATTAGTACATCAATAATGTGCAAATGTGTGTCAGATTCTGCATTTTGTTTCAAGTAATATTGCATCATTCAATAGTTGTTTTGCTGACTTAGTTGTTTGCACAGAAAATATGAGTCTTGTAAATGTAAGTGTCAGTGATGATTGACAGGGACTTAAAATTGCTGAGGTGAAAAAGTGAATGTTCTGTAATAATAAGAGAAGCAGAAGCTGACCTTTGACCTCCACTGGTTTTGTTGTGACGCCACAAAGTGAAACAGCTTCAGGACGCTTCATAACACTGGAATAATGCTGACCACACACGCAGTTTACAGATCATTTTAGGCTGAATCTACAACAATAAGTGAAAGAAGAACATCGACATAAATGCAAGAGTTTTACAAATAAGTCCTTATTCTGAGTATGTATGAAACACCAGAGCCTTTTTAAACTGCAAAAACTACTACTCTTATCATCTTTTAATCAGCTGTTACGTCTATATTAAGTTGCTATTACTATACATTACTGTGGTGTGAGAGGGGAGTTTCTGCTGTTTATTAATCTGACAAATAAATTACAATTTAATTTATCGCTTTGCTCATTGAAGTTAGGTTTTTACTTGTATTTAACCTTGTTTGTATTCATGGAGTCAGGTTTAGCCCTGTTTTATTTACATTTTAAACCTATTTTGGTCCATTTTAAGGCTAAATATAGTGTAAATAGTCCCACTACCTTGAAGCAGACCTCGGTTAATTTTAGTCAATAAGGAAGTGAAGTCGAAAGAAGGAACTAAAACGCAAGAAAAACACTGGTTAATGTGAATTTTGTGTGTTTTCTGTCGTGTTTCCTGTAGAGTTATGTTATATCTCTGGTATCTAATCACTTTATTGTTAAAAATATATATATTATTCTTGTTTTGAGTCGATTTCTTTTACTTTCGTTTTCGCCGTGTTCGCTTCACAACCTGCGTCAATTACGTTCACCTAGTGACACGTGACGCTCAAGCTCAGGCTGAATTCTCATTGGTTCAATGATCATCACGTGACCGTCCCATCTAAAGGTCCAGCCCACTGTATTTAAACACGCGCGTCTGTCACGTCCCTCGACATGACTCTTCCGCCTTTCAGGAGATAAACACGTCTGAAAACTTCTTCTACAATGTTCGTCATGAATATTGTAGTTTTGGTCTCTCTTCTTGGAGCAGTTTTGATCATAAACGAGGCAGAATCAAGTGAGTAAACTCATTTCTCTTGTGTTTGTGTTTAGAATGTGACAGATCCTACACAGGCCGAGTTAAATCATTCTGGACACGTTTATCCTTCTATAATAAATGCTATCTTAATTTGACATATATTTGTTTATTTATTCATTTTTATTTATTCTTATTCACTGCTCAACATGTTCAAACTTATTTCGATGTTCGGTTTAATTGTTTATTTTGCTCCTGGTTCTTTTTCTTATGGTCGAAAACTGAAACAAGATAATTACACATATTTATATAATAATAATAATAATAATAATAATAATAATAATAATATATTTAAAGTAAAGGTTTGTGGAGAAACAAACACGCACATCGTTTTGTGACTTTCGTTTTCGCACTTTTTTTTAGTTTGTTTTTACCTAGCGACAGATGACGTCACGGTGTCTGATTGGTTTAAGGATTATATAAGATAAGATATTCCTTTATTGTCCCACATGGGGAAATTTCATTGGTGTAACGCAGGTAGATACAGAGGTAGATACAGAAGAACAGAACACTTATAGGAAGTCTGAAAAACACTTTCAGTAGAAGATCTCCTATAAATAAATAAAAACTCCCATAGACAAATAAATACATAAATAAATACCATTGCATGTGATCCCGACAGTAATTGCACATGAATATGTGTCACGACAGCACATAGATTGCACATGAATTTCACAGTAATTGCACATGAATTCCAACAGCAATTGCACATACGACAGAATTGCACATCAGTATTAGGTTAGGTCAGTATTGCGAGTGTTCAGTACAAACAGTTTTTGTCACTGTGACCTCGGCCGACTCCAGACAACTTTGAGTAGAAAAAGCTTAACTATATTAAAATGACTAAGAAGAACCAGTATTTACTTTGAGATCCACGTTTGAAGTAAGTTTAGGGACTGTTGCTGTTCCTTCTCGTGTTCTTCGTTTCTTTCTTTCTAATTGGGACAAACAAATGTAATAACCTCTCTCAGATGTCTTCAGTCATTCTTTGTTTTTCACACTAAAGTCTGAGTCACTTTCCCTCTCCAGTGTCACTGTGACCTCGGCCGACTCCAGAGCAGGACCAGACTCAGTTAGAAAAGATTTGAATTCAACTAAATGGACTTTTGAGGTGGATTTGACTCAGACTTTATTTGAACTCAGACTTGCAGTGCTGAGGACACAACTCGGACTAGACTCACGTGACCTGGACTTGAACATTCACTTTGATCACAATTCACTTATATCTTTATTTTAAGGCTAAATCCATTTGCTCGACAATGTTTTAGTTTGACACAAATTAAGCTCAAATCCACTGTAATCGCTCAGTGTTGCATTTGAAGCCGTTGTAGAGGATTTGAGGCTGATCACATTTAATTTTGGGTCAAATGAAATCAAATAATAACATGTTTGTCAATCAGATTCTATAATGAACATATCCTCCAGGAAAATGATCTGTTTAACTGTTATTTTCTGGGTTGTATTTGTGTCTTTACCTGACGACTCCTGACGCAGAGGCTCAGTCTGATTCTGACTGGTTTAAATGTCATTTTATGAACATGAATCAAATATTTAAAGAGAACAAAACTATCATTTCAGATCCACATTTGAAATAAAACATGGGACTTAACGCTCTTAATGTTTAGCCTGGTTTAGTTTGTTTTATTTCAATGACAATTTTAAAAACATTAAAACAAATCTGTGTGTGATTCACTCAAATCCATCAAAGAGATTTTTATGATTTGAATTCAAAACGGAAAAACTACAGAGCGAAATAAACATGAAGTATTTATTTCAATGTTTTAAAGTTGTTTTGAAATTATTTAAACTGTTTGGTTGATTATTTTTATAAATCTAATTGATTTAAACATGGAAATTTAGGATCAAAAGCAGCATTCGATTAATTTAAAGCAGAAAATTATAAAAACTTGATTTATTATTATTCAATGTTGAAAAATCTATTGTGTTCATTTGTGATGTGTAAAATTAGTTTTATTCAATATTTTCAGCTAAAATGACAATGTTTCTCTTCCACAGTGACTCACTCTCTGATGTATTTTGACACTTCTTCGACTGATGTGAAAAACTTCCCAGAGTTCATTTCTGTTGGTTACGTGAACGGGCTTGAGATCACTCATTATGACAGTGACACAAAGAGAGAAGAGCCCAAACAGAAGTGGATGGAGAAGATCACAGAGGACGACCCTCAGTACTGGGACACACAGACTCAGATCAGTTTGAATGCTGAGCAGGTGGACAAAGTCAACACTGACATAATGAGACGACGCCTCAACCAGACTGAAGGTTTGTCTCACTTTTTACTCCTCGTCTTGTCTCAGTTTTATTCATCTTTCATCTACATTTTGTGCATGAGAAACACATTTGTTCAGCTTGTGCTCTTTGACTAAATATTCATCATTTTAAAATAACTCTGAAGACATTATTAAACAAGACTTTATTATAGTTTTATGTCCAACAACAGAACATGTTAAAAATAAGATGTGAATATAAACCTCATGTTTCTGTTTCAGGCTCTCACATGTGGCAGAGGATGTCCGGCTGTGAATGGAACGATGAGACAAATGAAATAAATGGATATGATCAGTACGGTTTTGATGGAGAAGATTTTATCGCCTTTGACCTGAAGACTGAGACTTTTGTGGCTCCGAGACCAGAAGCCGTCATGACCAAACACAAGTGGGAGAGGATTGGAGAGACTGATCGAGTGAAAAACTACATCATCCACGAGTGTGTTGAGTATCTGAAGAAACACGTGCGAAATGGACAGAGCGTCCTCCAGAGGAAAGGTGACATGTTTAAATATCAACTTCAGACTAAAACAACTGTGGAGCAGGAATCTGTTCAAGAGAAGAATCTGTTTTATTCACGATTAAAACTATAATTTACAATAATCACAAATATACAGTTCATTCTGATTTATAAAATGTGACATTCAACACCAATGTTTTCTAAACTCTAGATTTGATCGTTTCATGATTGAGCTGCAGTTTAGAAGTGGCTGAAATAAAAATGAAATGTTGAAATCGTTTTGGAGTTTTGCAAAATTAAGTGTGTTTCATGTAATAAGAATAAAACTGAAACTAGATCTAATCATATTTTTTTTAAATGTTGCTAATCTCATCTCTGAACTTTTGTAGTTAATTTTAAATATACTTTATACTTTTACAGTTTATCATTTATTTTTTGTGCAAAACTTAAAAAACAAACAAACATTTGAACACTTCCTTTTATTGTAAAAAACTGACTTTAAAAAAAAGGATGTTATCAGTTTATTATTGATGTCAAAATAAACTCTGAAATAAATTTACCTGATTAAAATAGAAATAGAAATATGGAAAAGAGCAATATAAACCCTTTAAAAGTTTGTGAACAAAAACAGACTAAATTCAGGATTTGAGGCTAAAGTGAAGTGGAACATAATGTGATTTTAATGGAGAAACTGGGATTAACCTCAGAATATCACAGAATATGAAAAATAGAAGTGGTTTTGGCAAATGAAAACAACTCAGATTTACAAGTGTATTTTACATGATTTGTTACTTTAAATTGTGAGAATGAGACTCTTTCATGGATAAAGTACGATAAGGTTTGAATCTTGACCCACAATAGTTTTTTTATTTCATCCTCATATATATTACTCAGTTTACCACAGATTATATTTTTTCAGCATCTTAAATAAAGGTTTGAGGCTAAAAATGTTATCCTGAAAATAAAAATAAAGCATAAAGAATGAATGAGTGTTTGGATGTGATGTCAGTTGATGTGTTTTGGTGGACTTCCTCTGAAGACTCTGATGACAGTGTTTTAAACATTAAAATCCAGGTGAACTCTGTGATTGAGCCTGTGTCTCGTGCCTCCTCCAGAGCGCCCCCTGGTGTCCTTCCTGCAGAAGTCTCCCTCGGCCCCCGTCACCTGCCACGCCACAGGCTTCTACCCCGACAGAGCCATGCTGTTCTGGACCAAAGACGGAGACGAGCTGCACGAGGGCGTGGACCCCGGGGAGATGCTGCCCAACCACGACGGGACTTTCCAGATGAGTGTGGACCTGGACGTGTCCTCTGTCCCACCTGAGGACTGGGGCCGCTACGAGTGCATGTTTCAGCTGTCCGGAGTGCCAGACATCCCCAACACGCTGCACCCGGACAAGATCAGGACCAACGGTGAGCACTTTAAGGTCACACACAGGCTCCAATCATGCAGTCACAACAGAAGCTTAACGCAATATTCACACTGCAGTCACGGCACAAACATTTCAAAGTCACAATCACAAATTATAATAAAATCACTCCTTTTTTAGGCAAAAGAATTAGAGATTGACACTTTTCAGCCTTAATTCTCCAGCCCACGATGATATTATGTTTGGACCTTTTGCCTAAAGAAAACACATAAAGCTTTATTTAAACACTTGAGGTTAAGAAGAGGAAACAGCAGTAAATGTGACTCCACTGCTCTCTTAAAGGTTTGTGGTAAAACAAATCTGTGGGTGACTTTGTAGTGAATTTAAATTACATATTTTCTGGGAAATTATCCGATTTGGCCCCAAATATCAGTCCAAAATGATCAGATTTTTTTAACAATCGACAATGAAAAACAAAAACAATTGGTCCATCTCTAAATAGAAGGTACTTTTTGACACAGAATAATAGTAGTTTCATGAATGTTACTTTGTGGTCTTATTCTAGTTGTGATAAAGCTCAAGAACATTCTAAAACTATTCAGGAAAGGTCTATTATGTGTTTTATTCTTATTGTATCTTTTTTATCAGTATCGAGTCTCGCTCGAGTGAGTATCTAGTTTCGAGCTGTAATTTTTGATACTTTTGACAACTTTAACACAGTGACAAATCTTTTCCCATTAAATCATGAACAAATAAATGTGTTGTGACTAGATATTTAAGTCTGAATGACAGTTTAGTTTGATAGTTTGTGTTCTTTATTTGAACAGCTAAGAAGCACACGGGCCTCATCGCAGGTGCAGCCACACTTCTTGGTGTCGCTCTTTTGATCGCTGTGGCATTTGCCGTGTACAAATGGCGCAAAGGTAAGATGAAATGTCATTATTTATATGAAAATAGTTTAAATTAGGCCCCAATTGAAAAGAACTAACATTTCACTGTCTTCTTTTCCAGCCAAGACCGTCACGCCTCGTAAGTAACACATTCTAACGTCTTTTACATGGATGCGGCGTAATATTTCCACTGCCTGTTTTATGGTACACAAAGTCCCACACACGACACATTTAGCTTTAAAACCAGGCGACAGGAGCCGACCATCACAACTCTTTTGAATTCCCTCGCTCTGTTCATCTGCGTCGTCTTTGGAGCACTTTTTGCAGTGTTGGAGACGCTCTGGACCAGAAGCTCTCACGAGTCCAAACTCTTCAAATACTCAATATCAGTCAATATCAAGTTCAGGACAAAATGTTCACTTCATGACAATAACAGAGGCTTCGGTGACGAGCTCGTTTGTACTTCACAACAGTGGTTATATTAACACGCCTCATCTGTATTTATTAGTGACACAGAAATGTTGCTAGGGTCAATGTAACGCTGTGAAATGTCCATCTTCATTTCAGCTCCCAGTGAAGCAGGGGCTGAACGACAAACGGTTCAAGGTGAGAAAATATAAGATGAGGTTTCTCTGCTTTGAGTGACAGAGGAGCTGATGCTGTGTTAGATCAGGCTTTTGGACTTTAATCCAAACCTTTGAAATCCAACGTGACAAAGGGAAATGCAAAGGAGAAACCTCTATAAATGTACACACAGAGGGCATCGCACTCAGAATGAACTCAACATGAACTTTAGAGACAAACACAAGATGATTTGATGTTACACTTTTTTACTGAACCCAAATCGAGCCTTTAAAACATGAAGGTGACAAAACAGGTGCTTCATGTGAGCATGTTCATGGGTTTGTGTGTTTTACTCCCGACATTGACGTGGGAAACACATATTTACTTTGCATAGGATCATTATTGTAGTAAAGTACCGTATTTTGCGCACGAAAAGGCGCACCGGATTATTAAGCGCACCATCAGCCATTTGTGTACCATGTGTACTGGTCCATTGTCATGAATTAGACATACACCAATGCTATTCCTTAACACACAGAGAACACAATTCAACTTAGAATAGGAAACGACACAGAAACATCAAGACTTTTGTGTGGCATGCATGGGAGAAACCGCCGGGCTGGGTCACCCGGCTGTTGTAAGCAGCCTGGCGACCCTCCTTAGTCTCACAACGTTTTTTCTCATGCAGGTTGGTTTTATTAGATATTCTGGAATACGGGTCACATTTCTCATTGGTCAGCTTCACATCAAGGCACTTGTCTTTTACAACAGTTGGTATGTTCCGTTAGAGATAAGCCTTGGTGAATGTTTTACCCATTCTCCCCTGGGGTGTTACCCCCCCTCCCTAGGATAAACATTCCTTGCTCCATCTTTACGACACCTTCACAAATACAGTTTGTCACACATGCCGTTTTTCTCTTAGACTAATGATGCAGATAAAATATCACTATTATGCAGATAAAATACATCACAGAAATATAATCATATATTCACATTTTATCACATCCATACATAAAGCGCATAAGATAAACAAAACAGTCAGTTGAGCTTTATGAAACGCATTCAACTCATTCAGATCAACATTGTTCAACATCAAAACACACTCTGCTATCGCTAACAGACATGTTAGCATATCCAAATCAAATCTCAGTCAAGATCACTTGTAAACACGTAAAATACAAACACAGAACACACTCTGCTACCGCTAACAGACACGTTAGCGTATTCACAACAACTACCAGCCTCGTTCAGTTGCAACACGTAAAATACAACACAGTCTGATATCGCTAAAAGACAGTGAGCATATGTGTCTGACCGTGGCTAAACCAGTTACAAGTCTACCCAGAGACATTTTGAAAGTGTGAATTCAAAGCTTTCCAATGATGTCTCACTCATGCACATCTGATCATATTTGAGTAAGTTGTGGTCATTTGAATGTAAACATCTCTCAAAACCTTTCACTGAGAAAACGGCCTCTAAAGATTCTCACCGGAGTGAGCCCAGAGTCACAGGGGCTCATTTGCATCTCATTGAGATAAGCCCTCCCCCCTGTCACACTGACAGCACCTCCCCCTACAGCTGTCACTGAAGACTCAAGAGGAGTGTTGTTGTTGTTGATGTGAACTGGACTTGAATCAGAATTAGAAGTTACTATATTGAAATGGAAATACTTTGATGCTATTCAGGGCCTTTTATAATCCAAGAATCAGAATCAGAATCGGAATCGGGTTTATTGTCATTTGTCGATAAACAGAATTCACAGGTGATTCAGTGCAACACAAACAGCAAAACATTGAACCACTGAGCACTAAACGGCATGATATGTACATAATGAAATATAAAAGGTATAAAGTTATGTACTGCAATAGGAAGTGGTGATATGTACATCATAAAAATGTATTAATTAATCAGATAATAGATATGATATGTACACCATCAGAGTCCAATTACATCAGAGATCACATCCACATCCTCTTCTGTGCTGTGACTCTCGGCATGTGATGTCTTTTGCCTCGTCAGCACAGAAAGGCCTGATTTTTTGATGCAGATAGGTCTGCCTGTCAATGTTCAGTCCAGGAGGGACCAGGACATGGAGATTGTCAACCGGAGGCAGAACAGCTGAATTGCGTAGTAGCTGAAATTCCACAGGTTCTGCTTCACAGTGACTTTTTGCAAGCACCACAAGCACCATCTCTTGCCATCAAAGCTGTAAACAAATAACAGGACATTTAAGAAATGTCAAACTATTTCAGATAAAACACTCATTAAGTATTTTTTTTTAACACAATGTGAGAGTTTTAATATAAATACCTGAAGTGCTGATAACTATAGATCTTTGGAAGCTGCGCGCGCGCCGCTCTGTGCTGACCCCGCGCGCAGAGGCGCGCTGACCCGGAGCGCAGAGGCGCGCTGACCCGGAGCGCAGAGGCGCGCTGACCCCACGCGCGTAGCTCTGTGCAGCGCGCCTCTGCGCGGGGTCAGCACAGAGCGTCGCGCGCGCAGCTTCCAAAGATCTATAGTTATCAGCACTTGAGGTATTTATATTGAAACTCTCACATTGTGTTAAAAAAAAAAAAGCGCGTCGCTCTGTGCTGACCCCGCGCAGAGGCGCGCTGACCCCGCGCGCGTCGCTCTGTGCAGCGCACCTCTGCGCGGGGTCAGCGCGCCTCTCCGTGCTGACCGGCTGCAGAGGGTTTGAGGGAAAGCGTACACAATACACTCACTTTTTCAGTCCATTCCTCGTCATCAAATCCTTCAAATGCAGCTGAAGTACATCCCGCACAGCTATGACCAGACGTCCTGATTTACCTGGGACAGCCCCGATTGTTTACGTCCCGTGTCCCGGTTTAATGTCTGCTGGGGCGCATAATGGTAAAAGCAGCCAAAGCGTCGATAGTGCTCCGTGCTAAAATCTCTTTGGTCATGTGATCCCGCATCTCGGATCCACGCGGCAGTTCAGTGATGATTCCGGCCTTTTGATCCCACAGTTGACTGATCATTTAGCTCGTAAGCGCATTTCTAATAATATGAGAGTTCCAATGGTCTCTAGGCAGGAGCCATCTTGGGCCAAGTCTCTCGGGGTCCTTTATTTACCGGTAGGTGTCTGCGTTGTGCCTGACTGAAAAAGTTGTTTACGTTTTGACAAAGTGTCGCGTGTGCCGCGTGCAGGTAGACTACTGTTCCCAGAATGCTTTGCACACATGTTGTTGGGACTTCCGGTTCCGGAGTACTGTAACTCTAGTCGTGCATCGGCGTCTCGTGTCCCAAATCTTCTTTATGCACCGTGTACCACACAAAATATCTTCTCGGTCAGTGAACACAACCAGAAATAAACCATATATTAAGCGCACCGGACTATTAAGCGCACGGACGGCTTTTGAGGACGTTAAAGACTTTTACGTGCGCCTTAAAGTGCGGAAAATACGGTAGTAATGTAACTAACAATTATTTTAGTGTATTCGTACAATGAGACTATTTTAATACATTATCAATCAAAAAAAGGTTGAAGAATTGTGACTGAAACTTTTAGAAAGAGAATATTGTTTGTTTTATTGTTGAAAATCAAATAGTTTTAGACATTTTGATGTAATAATGCCGTTCTAAACAGGTCTTTGTGTTTTAGAGTCTCTATAGTCCAGAGAACGATTCACAAACACGACTCTGATTTGACTAAAGTAGTGTTGTTGTTCTTGTTTTTCAGAGGTGGAACAACCACTGAATCCTCAACCAGAGTGACACGTGTGAGCCGCTTTCATCTGAAAAGAGGAGCGTTTTGTCTCAAGGTTCACAATGTTTTGGGGGTTTTGTCCAGTTTGTGGCTCGTTTTCCACTTTGAACGTGAGTTTGTTTGACGAGAGTGAAACATCAGCGTGAACATTGAATCTGCAGCAAATTGTCTCGTTGAACTGAAGTCTTTGGTTTTTTTCTTGTTTTTAAAGTGACGCGTTTAAAAATCCACCTCAACGTGCATTATTTTAAGTTATAGTGAGATATTAATCTGATTTATTACTTTAATTATATTGGAGCACAACAAACATCTAAAAAAAAAAAAAAAAAATCATTCAGTTCAACAAAAACTTAAACCAGATCAAAAACGATATATTCATGTATTAATCATTACTAAATATATCATAAATAAAAAAATACAACTGGATATTGATCTTTCAGGAGCAACAAACGATAGAAATATTTAAAAAACAGCACAAATCTTGATGAAATGTGACTAGTAATGAATTTGTTCCTCAAATTGATTCACAAATTGAATACAAACTTATCATGTGTTTGGCTAATGCTATATTCATATCTCTGCTACTATCTGGAAACTCATTTGTCATTCATCACTTTTGGATCAATTAAATCAACGATGGAAAGATTTATCAGTATAATTTTGTGTTAAATTAAATAGTGAATGACAGTTATATTTTACCAATGTTACCAATGTTTATTTACACTGTTCATTCCCACTTTCCAGTTGTGTAAATAGTTTGTTTCTAAAGATGGGCTTTTATAATGCTTTTTCAGCTGCTTTAAGGAATACTTCATTAATACTCTGAAGATGTACTTTGGATTTGCTTTTAAATAAAAATGACATGTAAAATAGTAGTACTTGTGGTTTTTTTTTTTAGACATTTTATCTAGCTGCCAGATCTAAAAAATAACCTTTAATTTATTAGATTATAACAATATGTAAGTTTAGTAAATAAGCACTTTGCATGCATGTGTGCCGAAAAACGAAAGACTCAACTTGACGATGTAAAGAAACTGCAAACTCAACAACACTCTCCAGGTATTGAACTTATATTTTGACAAAGAGACGGTTAATGCTGCTGTTTGAAACAACACGATTCTGTCACGTTAGTTCGCTCAGGCTGGAGGCGACGAGAGCTCTGCACCGCGCATAATATAAAGCCTCGTTCACACCGCGGCGAAGCGTCCAGTTTACATTCGAAGTCTATAGTAAACGCGCCTCGAGCGCGTAGTGCGTTTCCCGCGGCGCGATTTCTTCGTTTTTGCGGCGCGATTGGTGCGTTTTCTTCTCGACGCTTTGAGCGCGTATGAGGCCCCGAGGCGGCCAAAGCGGCCGGAGCGACATGTTCAGATTTGTTCAGCTGCAGCAGATGCGCCGCATCAGCCAATAATGCAAATAATGATATTGACTAAACTCTGCTCAGCTCTGAAGTATCTGCGGGTCCCAGACGGGCCCCGGGGCCCATCGCCTCCGCTTTTGGGCTTTGTAAAGTTAATAAACCAAAGCCATAGTCCAACATTAAACTCCATTTACATCAGGAGAAAAGCAACACAGCACAACTCCTCCACTGCGCATGTGCAGGACGACTCGACTCCACTGCGCATGTGCAGGACGACTCGACTCCACTGCGCATGTGCAGGACGACTCGGACGCACGTCTGCTGCTGAGTGTATTTACACTTGTTTTCTCCAGTAGAAACGGGACGACGGCGCCATCTGCTGTTCCACTTCTTCAGGACAGTATCCCAGGTGTGCGATAGTGAAAAGGCCCCCTCGTCCCGGTCCATGGTCTCGCGGGAGGCACATTTACGCATTTCAATTGCCTTCGTAACCCCGTGACAAAGTACACGTACAAAAACACAACGTTCAGTCATGATAAAAGTTTATTTTTCGATAAAAATGAGAGTTTCAGAATCTTTACACAGACGAGCAGCCATTTCAAACATCGCTTCGTTACGAGACTTTGACGTGAAAATGCGACGTAAAATCGAGTTAAATTAAAAATATCGAAATGTACAGAAACAACATGGAGCACATAAATTACACCGAAAACAAACGCAGCATTTGATCTCTTAATGTACACAAACTACCTGCAAAAAAATATATATATCCAAAGCGGCAGTTCACAAACGTCAGAATGACATTGCACATGTTAGAAAAGTTCCTTCTTTCTTTTACAGCATAAACGAGCGCTCCGTGTTCCCCGCAAACTGTGCAATAACAGCAGGACAGACGTCGCCCCCTGTCTTCAGAACGCATCATTACATTTTCAAGCACAAACAACATATTCTTTTATGCGAGAGGTGGGTCAAATTTGAACATCTCGAATCAAGAAAATGGGATGTTTTTGTGTCAATTGTCAATGTTTAAAAATCTATCATGAAATCAATGCAGAAATACTTTTTGGAAAATGTTGTTTTTGAAAAGAAAAAATGTTTTAAAAAATCCAGAAAATGTTTAATTATCTTTTCTTATTTTAACATGTTTTAAATATTTCTTATCGATGTAGAAAGAATAATAATAAAAAAAAAAACTAGAACACATTTTCACATTTTTAACATTGCCCACCTCCACTACATAATTCATAAGGCATCATTTAAAAATAATACAAATAAAATTCATATTGCCTGCAAAGTAGTATTAAAAAAACAAAAAAACATACAAAATTAAATAAAAGCTAAAAAATAAAATAAAAGCATCATTTTCTTTGCCAAATTTTTCATCAGATGGGAAGAAAAAAAACAAAAACATCTTTCAACATGTAAACATCATTAAATGGAGTGAAAATGAAAATCTATATCGTAATTCTTCATCGTTGGCGCGCTGCGGTTGAATCTCCCGTTGAATGATCGGGCGAGCGGTTCACCGTCAGCACAAAGAAGCCGCGGCGCGTTTCCACGGGCGCGGCGCGTTTCCACGGGCGCGGCGTGAAATGAGCAGGTCGAGCACGGCACTGGGAATCGCTTAAATCTGAGCGAGCGCGGCTTGTTTGTCGGCCTCAAATTCTCCCTCGTTTTCGTCGTCCCCGTTGTAGTCGGCGAGGTCCTCCTCCTCTTGGTCTGTCGCACACAAAACACATGAATGCACAAGAAATATGGAGGACCAGGATCAAGTTCTGCTCTTGACACATGCAGAGATTTACAAAAATAAATGAATATAAATTGAAAAACAACTATTAACTGATTTAAATGAGTACAAAAAATGATTAAATAAATGTAAAAAAAAAATACTTTTCTCTGATTTAAATGAGTACAAAAATAAATGTGAAAAAAAATAACAATTCCTGATTTAAAGGTTGAATGGACGATTCTTTTGGCCCAAATCTGAGTCTTATTTCCTCGTGGCGTGGATCTATCATAATATAGTTCCCTCAGTGTACGGGACAAAATTAAGACGATTTAAATTAGTACAAAAATAAATAAATCTATATTTTTCAAAAACGATTCCTTGATTTAAATGAGTTAAAAAAATAAATAAAATAAATGTTAAAAGATTTAGATTTAGATTAATACAAAAATAAATAAATACATAAATCAAAACGTTTGTTTTTTTAGTGTTGTATTATCATTGTGTAATAAGGATGTCAAGATTATTCAGTGAATTGATAATCGCAATTATTTAGGTCACAATATAATCGTAAGAACCCCAAATTATTATTTTTTATATACAAGATTTTTCTTTTTTTTCTTTCATCCGGCTGTTTTTGCCACATTTAACTTTGTTTTGGTTTTCAGAGCGGTCGATTTTGTAAAGCCGGTCATAAACGTGAAGAATAGTAACGTGTTAGACCGCGAGAACGAAGGAAAATGACAGATTTCACTGTTGTTCGGTCACAGTCTCAATAATCGTGAATAATTCTTAAATCGTGATGTTTTTCCTCACAATAATCATAACATTTGATATCGTGACATCTCTATACATCTGAAAGTCATTCTCCTCTTTATGTTCAGTACCCAACTCTCATTTGATTGGCTTGATATATCACATGACCGCGGTTTGAGGATACCGTTGTAAACAGGAGGTAGATTTGACCTCCATCATTTCCGCTCAACGACTGATTCTCTTTTGGAACAGAAAGTGGCCTCCTTCACACCTCTTTCACACCAAACCTTCTCCTTTAAGATAAAGGTGGCCCAACCCGCCAAAATAAAATATCCAAATGTCGTTTAAAAACACTTAAAACTGACAAAAGGTCCAAGCCACGTCGGGATATTTGCGTGCGAACACTCGCGCTCCTACCCAAGTTCTCCCGTTTGCTGGGCTTCTTCCTCTCCGGCGCCACCTCCTGGTCTTCGCCGTCGTACTCGTCCCGCAGGTCCGCTTTGTCCGCCGCGTCGTCCGCCTTTCCCTCGGACAGAAGCAGGTCCTCCATCCCGGGATCTGCGCAAAGCAAAACCGCACCACTTCTGTTGCTTATGTCCCATGCATTTTTAAGACTTTGGGCGCATCGGTCAGTGTACTTCCTGCAGTCGAATTTAGAGTAAAAGTGACCAAACGTTGCGCGTAATCTGCCCGTTGAATAACACAAACGTTTCTCAAACTCGTGTGAGAATCTCAGGTCTCACGTGAACAACCAAACGAAATTGAACTGACTTCTGGTGTCAATACGTTTCAGTAGTTTGAGTCACTGAAAACAGCCATTTCACAAAAAATACAGTTTTCAATTCAAATAAAGATGAAATACATTGTCATTTTTGTGAAATTATTAGGGCTGCAACTAATATTTCTGTTGTAGTTTAGAAGCAAAGCCATTATTTTGATTTTTAAATACATTTTCAACCAATTAAAAGGTGTAAATGTGGCGACAATAGGATTCTAGAGGGAATATTTACAAAGACAGAGCATTATTGATGATTCTATTTGGACAGTTTGATTGAATGTTGCCACTGTCTGTTATAAAAGGTCTGTTCTTATGTTGAGTCTGTACAGTCCAGATGAATATTACGATGAGCGAAATACTATTGGAATTACCGTATTTTCCGAACTATAAGTCACTTTTTTCATAGTATGTGACATTATTAACTCATTATTTTCACACTGACAACCACAAGAGGGCGCTCTAGGCTCTAAGCGACGCAGAAGAGGAATCTGCACTTCCTCTTCCTCTGGAGTTTGTGGAGTTGTTTAGAAGTGACACAGAGGAAGAAGAATTCAATGGATTTAGTGATTTGGGGTGAAACTGATGCTTTGGTAAACTTGTTAGCATGTTCTTTATGCTATAGTTATCTGAATAACTGTTCATATGTTACGTTAACATACCAGACACTTACCACAGTTCTGTCTGTGCCTCATGTAGCTGAAGGTGTTAGCGTTAGCATACGTCATGTAGCTGAAGGTGTTAGCGTTAGCATACGTCATGTAGCTGAAGGTGTTAGCGTTAGCATACGTCATGTAGCTGAAGGTGTTAGCGTTAGCATACGTCATGTAGCTGAAGGTGTTAGCGTTAGCATACGTCATGTAGCTGAAGGTGTTAGCGTTAGCATACGTCATGTAGCTGAAGGTGTTAGCGTTAGCATACGTACACCTATTCACCATGTTCTCTCATCTGTTATTATTTTAAACTGCATTTCAAGATAAAATGTCTGTTCTTGGTCTTGGATTTTATCAAATACATTTCCCCAAAAAATGAGACTTATATTCCAGTGCGACTTATATGTGTATTTTTCTTCTCTATTATGCATTTTTTGGCTGGTGCGACTTATACTCCGGAAAATACGGTAAGTTAAATTGAGTTGAAGTTCATTTGCCACACTCGCCTGAGAATAATGAGTTTAAATCCAGGTAAATCGGCACAACAAAGAGAAGCCTGATAGAAAAGCGCAATCGGAGCCATCTTTCGAGCTAACGTTCATTAGCCTGATTAGCTTTGGCGCTTCGCAAAGAGAGAACTGACATTTGAACAGCCTCCTTACCGTCTGTGTGCGGCTCCTCTTTGGCGTCCGTCAGGCGGTCCTCTCCGTCGTCGGTGGCGTTACTCTGCACCGCTTTGGTGGCCTCGGCCGGATCGGCGCCCTCTAAAGGTGGAAGGAGGTTCTGCTTGGGCGCTGCAGCCGTCGGGACTTGGAGAGGGTCTTGTTCGGCGAGGCCCTGGTCAGATGTGCGAGCCGCGGTCACGTCTGGAACACACACAGGTCAGAGAAGTTGAGCGATCGGGGGGGACGGTGGAGCCGAGACCGATGTCGGGCATTTGTCTTGTTGCTGTGGCCGAAGACGCACTGATGTAATGAACACGATGTGACGACAAAAGCCCACGAGACCTCCGCATTTTCACTTTTGACGTCACAATCTGGGACAATTTGGGACAACATTTTCCCCAGAGGCTCAGAGGGACTCGCTGAACAGGAAGGATTCATCGAACAAGCATCAATGAAGCTGAACACAACTCCAGGCTTGTTTTTGATGAGGGAACGATGTTAGAACGATGTTAGAACAACGTTAGAACAACCACGAGGTTAGAACGATGTTAGAACGAGGTTAGAACGAGGTTAGAACGAGGTTAGAACAAGGTTAGAACGATGTTAGAACGATGTTAGAACAACGTTAGAACAACCACGAGGTTAGAACGAGGTTAGAACGAGGTTAGAACGAGGTTAGAACGAGGTTAGAACGATGTTAGAACGAGGTTAGAACGAGGTTAGAACGATGTTAGAACGACGTAAGAACGTTAAAACAACCACGACGTTAGAACGAGGTTAGAACGATGTTAGAACGATGTTAGAACGACGTAAGAACGTTAGAACAACCACGACGTTAGAACGAGGTTAGAACGAGGTTAGAACGATGTTAGAACGAGGTTAGAACGATGTTAGAACGAGGTTAGAACGATGTTAGAATGATGTTAGAACGAGGTTAGAACGATGTTAGAATGATGTTAGAACGATGTTAGAACGAGGTTAGAACGATGTTAGAACGAGGTTAGAACGAGGTTAGAACGACGTAAGAACGTTAGAACAACCACGAGGTTAGAACGAGGTTAGAACGATGTTAGAACGAGGTTAGAACGAGGTTAGAACGATGTTAGAACGACGTAAGAACGTTAAAACAACCACGACGTTAGAACGAGGTTAGAACGATGTTAGAATGATGTTAGAACGATGTTAGAACGACGTAAGAACGTTAGAACAACCACGACGTTAGAACGAGGTTAGAACGAGGTTAGAACGATGTTAGAACGAGGTTAGAACGATGTTAGAACGAGGTTAGAACGATGTTAGAATGATGTTAGAACGAGGTTAGAACGATGTTAGAATGATGTTAGAACGATGTTAGAACGAGGTTAGAACGATGTTAGAACGAGGTTAGAACGAGGTTAGAACGACGTAAGAACGTTAGAACAACCACGACGTTAGAACGAGGTTAGAACGAGGTTAGAACGAGGTTAGAAAGATGTTAGAACGAGGTTAGAACGACGTAAGAACGTTAGAACAACCACGACGTTAGAACGAGGTTAGAACGAGGTTAGAACGATGTTAGAACGAGGTTAGAACGATGTTAGAACGACGTAAGAACGTTAAAACAACCAAGACGTTAGAACGAGGTTAGAACGATGTTAGAATGATGTTAGAACGAGGTTAGAACGATGTTAGAACGAGGTTAGAACGATGTTAGAATGATGTTAGAACGAGGTTAGAACGATGTTAGAACGAGGTTAGAACGATGTTAGAATGATGTTAGAACGATGTTAGAACGAGGTTAGAACGAGGTTAGAACGAGGTTAGAACGACGTAAGAACGTTAGAACAACCACGACGTTAGAACGAGGTTAGAACGAGGTTAGAACGAGGTTAGAAAGATGTTAGAACGATGTTAGAACGACGTAAGAACGTTAGAACAACCACGACGTTAGAACGAGGTTAGAACGAGGTTAGAACCAGGTTAGAACGAGGTTAGAACGAGGTTAGAACGAGGTTAGAACGAGGTTAGAACGAGGTTAGAACGAGGTTAGAACGATGTTAGAACGAGGTTAGAACGAGGTTAGAACGATGTTAGAACGACATTAGAACGATGTTAGAACGATGTTAGAACGACATTAGAACGATGTTAGAACGATGTTAGAACGAGGTTAGAACGAGGTTAGAACGATGTTAGAACGACGTAAGAACGTTAGAACAACCACGACGTTAGAACGAGGTTAGAACGAGGTTAGAACGAGGTTAGAACGAGGTTAGAACGATGTTAGAACGAGGTTAGAACGAGGTTAGAACGATGTTAGAACGAGGTTAGAACGATGTTAGAACGAGGTTAGAACGATGTTAGAACGAGGTTAGAACGAGGTTAGAACGATGTTAGAACGAGGTTAGAACGATGTTAGAACGACATTAGAACGAGGTTAGAACGATGTTAGAACGACGTTAGAACAAAGTTAGAACTACCACGATGTTAGAACGACGTTAGAACGATGTTAGAATGATGTTAGAACAATGTTAGAATGATGTTAGAACGACGTTAGAACGATGTTAGAACGATGTTAGAATGATGTTAGAACGATGTTAGAATGATGTTAGAACGACGTTAGAACGATGTTAGAACGATGTTAGAACTTGGTTATAAACGCTCAAAACGGTCGCTTTAGGATCATATGTGCCCTTTAAGTTATGGTCAAGTTCACACAATGACTTTTCACTTTTGAAAGTGATAACTGGGATAAAACATAACACGTCGCACTTAAAAGCCTTTCATTTTCTCAAAAAGCGCCACCACTACTGGACGAATGAGGGATTACACCGAATTTTAGTTCATTTTTATTTATCTATATATTTTCTTGTGATTTTGTGCCCGTAGGCTTTATTTTATTTAGTACTGTATTTTCCGGACTATAAATCGCACCTTTTTTTAATAGTTTTGGCCAGGGTGCAACTTATACTTATATACTTATACTCCGGAGTGACTTATATGTGATATTATTTGTTATTTTCACACTTGCAACTGCATTTCATACTCCAGTGCAACTTTTTAATGTTTTCTTCTTCTCTATTATGCATTTTTTTGGCTGGTGCGACTTATACTCTGATGCAACTTATAGTCCAGAAAATACGGTATTATTTCTTTATTTGTGATTTTGAGGTGATTTTTATTTTACTTATTATTTTACCTTTTTTATTGTGTGTGATTTTGTGGCCTGTAGGCTTTATTAGACAGGAAAGCACAGTGTGGGGGATGAGAGAGAAGGGAGGACACGCAGCAAACCCACGACACTGCGGCCGGCTGCACCGTGCCCCACCCACTCGGCCACCGCGCCCAATATGACTTTAAAGCGGGAAAAGAACTCGCAATTCACTCCCAAAACTCGGCCCTCTCCGTATAAATGTTCAGAGTCGACTAATAAAGTTTGGTCAGCGCCATCAGCAGTTTTACCGTTAACGTCCACGATGTCGTTGCTGAGGAGCTCCGAGGGCCGGTCTCTGGGCGGGGCCGGGCTCGCGACGACGGGCTCCGCCTTTGCAGAGTCATTTGACAGCGCTTTCATCGTGACGTTAGCGGTGTTAGTCTGACGGGAAAAAGACAAAAAAATAGAACTTTAAAATGCTGCAGATGTTACGTTTTGTGCATTTTTTTTTTTTTAGCTTTTGCCGCTTTTCCCGATGTGGTTTTCAACAGGAAATGACAAATAAACCGTGCTGCAGTTTATGACAAATTTGGAGCATTTTTCTTAAATATAATAATGAAGTACCGTATTTTCCGGATTATAAGGCATTATAAGGATTATAAGTCACTGAATGGTCTATTTTCCAAAATGTTTCATATATAAGGCACAATAAGCAAAAACAAAACGTGTCGGATGGATTATAAGGCGCACTGTTGTTTTTGGAGGAAATTAAAGGCTTTTAAGTGCGCCTTATAGTGCGGAAAATACGGTAAAAATGTTAAAATAAAATATTGCTTTTACTGATAAATGATCATGTTTTTTTTTCTTGATTTTTTCCCGTGACTTTGCAGAGCTGGCGTTTGTGCGTTGCGTGGTTACAAGACCTTTGGGGGCGTCACCTGCGCTGAAGCGGCGAGTCTGTCCGTTTGCTTCTGCGCCTGGAGCTTGGCCGCCGCCTCTCGCTCGGCCGCCGCCCGCTCGGCCGCCACCCGCTCGGCCGCCGCCCGCTCGGCCGCCGCCCGCTCGGCTGCCGCCACCCTCTCGTCGCACAGCTCCTTCTGCGACAGCACTTGTGAGTGACAGTGGGTCCTGCGCCCGACACACAAACACCGTCATGGTCAAACACACACAAAAGCCACGCCTCCATGTGCCGCGCCCGGGCGGGGACTTACATGTCGTACGTGAGTTTGTTGTTGAGGGTTTTGATGCTGCCGTGGCAACTCTGGATCTCTTTCTGGAGCTGGCCCACGTTGTCATTGAGCTGGTTTAACTGACCTAAAATATATATATATAAACATGAATATAAACATGTCAATACCATGTGTAGTGATTATATATATATATATATATATATATATAAACATGTCAATACCATGTGTAGTGATTATATATATATATATATATATATATATATAAACATGTCAATACCATGTGTAGTGATAATATATATAAATATGAATATAATCATGTAGTGATTAAGCAAAATGTAATTGTAATAGATTTGTCATTTCATTTTAAAATCCATATTTCGTGACAATGTTACATTTTAATCAGGAGCATTTTAAAATGGACAGAAATATGAATCCTATACATTTTAGTACAACTGTGTAGAGGTCTAACCTACAGAAGAGGAGGAGGAGAAGAAGAAGAAGAAGAAGAAGAAGAAGAAGAAGAAGAAGAAGAAGAAGAAGAAGAAGAAGAAGAAGAAGAAGAAGAAGAAGAAGAAGAAGAAGAAGAAGAAGAAGAAGAAGAAGAAGAAGAAGAAGAAGAAGAAGAAGAAGAAGAAGAAGAAGAAGAAGAAGAAGAAGAAGAAGAAGAAGAAGAAGAAGAAGAAGAAGAAGAAGAGTTTCATTTGGTGCTATATAATAACAACAATACATTTTAATAGAAGAAATATAAATAAGAAATAATTCTTACCTTTGAGTTCTTGTATCATTTTAGTGCCAGATGAAATATTCTGCTGCATCACAACCTACAAAATACATACAGTATATATATATATTTGTACTTAGCTTGATATAAAAGTACAAAATGCTACATAACGGTCCTTCTGAACGTGTAATAAAAGTAACTATTATAGAAAGAAAAGCAGTTATTTAAAACACAAATTCAAGTATTCATGATGTCTTGGATACAAAATACATTTATAAAGACATCAACGGTAATCGAAATATAGTTATGGGACATTTCACGTGCACTTTAATGTGATAATAGTACTGTAATAGTACTGTAATAGTACTGTAATAGTACTGTAATAGTACTGTAATATACAATAATGTCATATAATAATACAACAACTTCAAGAAGCAACAATTGTACTTGAAATGCTGTTTGTGTGGAATTCAATGTTTTTAAGGCTCTAAATTTGGCACATTTTTATCAATATAAAATCAGGACTAAACCAAGACTAAACCAAGACTAAACCATGACTAAACCAAGACTAAACCAAGACTAAACCAGGACTAAACCAGGACTAAACCAAGACTAAACCAGGACTAAACCAGGACTAAACCAGGACTAAACCAGGACTAAACCAAGACTAAACCAGGACTAAACCAAGACTAAACCAAGACTAAACCAAGACTAAACCATGACTAAACCAAGACTAAACCAGGACTAAACCAGGACTAAACCAAGACTAAACCAGGACTAAACCAGGACTAAACCAGGACTAAACCAAGACTAAACCAGGACTAAACCAAGACTAAACCAGGACTAAACCAAGACTAAACCAAGACTAAACCAGGAGTAAACCAAGACTAAACCAGGACTAAACCAAGACTAAACCAGGACTAAACCAGGACTAAACCAAGACTAAACCAAGACTAAACCAGGAGTAAACCAAGACTAAACCAGGACTAAACCAAGACTAAACCAGGACTAAACCAGGACTAAACCAGGACTAAACCAGGACTAAACCAAGACTAAACCAAGACTAAACCAAGACTAAACCAGGACTAAACCAGGACTAAACCAAGACTAAACCAGGACTAAACCAGGACTAAACCAGGACTAAACCAAGACTAAACCAAGACTAAACCAAGACTAAACCAGGACTAAACCAGGACTAAACCAGGACTAAACCAAGACTAAACCAAGACTAAACCAAGACTAAACCAGGACTAAACCAGGACTAAACCAGGACTAAACCAAGACTAAACCAGGACTAAACCAGGACTAAACCAGGACTAAACCAAGACTAAACCAAGACTAAACCAAGACTAAACCAAGACTAAACCAGGACTAAACCAGGACTAAACCAAGACTAAACCAGGACTAAACCAAGACTAAACCAAGACTAAACCAAGACTAAACCAGGACTAAACCAGGACTAAACCAGGACTAAACCAGGACTAAACCAAGACTAAACCAGGACTAAACCAGGACTAAACCAGGACTAAACCAAGACTAAACCAAGACTAAACCAAGACTAAACCAGGACTAAACCAGGACTAAACCAGGACTAAACCAGGACTAAACCAAGACTAAACCAAGACTAAACCAAGACTAAACCAGGACTAAACCAAGACTAAACCAAGACTAAACCAGGACTAAACCAGGACTAAACCAAGACTAAACCAAGACTAAACCAGGACTAAACCAAGACTAAACCAAGACTAAACCAAGACTAAACCAAGACTAAACCAAGACTAAACCAGGACTAAACCAAGACTAAACCAAGACTAAACCAGGACTAAACCAGGACTAAACCAAGACTAAACCAGGACTAAACCAGGACTAAACCAAGACTAAACCAGGTTAAAGCCCGGGCTAAACCAGTCTAGACCAGAGCCCGGGGTGCACAGTACCTTCTCTTGGCTGCAGGTACTCTGCACTGCTTCCAGCTGCTTCTTGTACAGGTTTTCGATGCGGCTGATCTGCTCCTTCTGTCGCAGGATTTCATCTTGGAATTCAGTTTTCTTCATTTCCGCCACTCCTCGCTCGGCCGCCCCGCGCCGCACCTGCCCTTCCAGCTCGTATAACTTAGTCTGTCGAGTAAAGAGGAGCGGTTAAAGCGCCCCCTACAGGCCGGACCACTCCATGAACTAAAATGCAGTTGAGAATTTGAATTTGGCTAAAAATGATACAAATGTTATCACAGAATAGCACATATTTTTAGGTTTATAATTTTACTACCCGTTTGTCATCGATGACATCACACTAGGAAATTACCCAGCAAACACTGGGCAAAATCTCATCTAATGTCACAATTTTTTTAATTTGGCAAATAAAAATATATGAGAGTGATTTTATTTTGTTAAATTAATGTTTAGAGAGTCAAAAAAGTTGTTTCTTTGTGTAAATTCTGCACAAACTTTGACTGGAATGAGTGTCCCTGGTGTGATGTCACTTCCTGTCATTTTCTACAGATTTTTCAATGTTTTCTCCACAAATACCTGCTCGATCTGTGTAAAACTATCATTTATTTGTACGACAGGCATAAATACACCAAATAAAGTTAATATTAGAAAATCGTAAAAACCCGTCATACGTCACTTTAAGATTTCAAATGAAAGTATTTGTTTGGTATTTGCATTTGTCTCTCACTCAGACAAAGGGATGACCACTTAAAGCAGCACCTACACGAGAAATAGTAGTTATTATTTTCCTCGCCAGATTTTTGGAGGTTTATCAAAAAACAAAGCAAATTGTTATCATATATTTCCCCAGTAATGACCTTTTATACAGATTTATCAAGCAATTTCACACAAAAAAAGACTAATTTTCCCACATCTTCCCAAACAGTTGTGTCAGTAATACACAGAAAATGTTTAGAAATAGTATTGTTTTGTAATAAAAATGTATGTCTATCAAATTCAACCCAACTTTATTTGTTTAACACGGATAGTTTCCAAAGCGCTGCACACAATAGTGATACAAAACAAATATTTAGTTATAAAAGTAAGACTGGGCACAATAGAATAAAGAAAAAAAATCATAAAAATTGTCAATAATTTTGTGTTTATGATTCAAAATTTGTTATCTTTTTTTAAAATTAAAAAACAAAATAAAAATGGGTCTAAGCACGTTTAAATTTAGGTCATTTCGAGTCAGATTTCCTCCTCCAGTCTGAACTCAATCAACTGCCCGGCCTCAACTAAACGTTTACGACATTTTAAACAAAAGGAAGTAATAAAATCAACCAAATCAAAGCAATATATTAGATGAATAAAAGTACCAAAAAAACAGAAGAATAAAAAACATATGGTGCTTTAACGGATGGATTTGCCGACCTGTAGCTCCAGATTGCGAGAGCTGGAGACCCAGTAGTTAAACCCCAGCACCAGGATGCAGGCGATGAGGGCGGCGATCAGTAACGGCGGCGAGCGCCCTCCACGGCGACCGTTCCCAAGGCCTCCCATGGCTGTCCACAAACTGAAAGGAAAACGCACAGGTTGTGGGAACGGTACGAAGACATATTTACCGTTTTTGAAGCTTTTATCTCACTCAGATTACCGTATTTTCCGAACTATAAATTGCACCTTTTTTCATAGTTTTGACTTAGAGCGACTTATATGTGATATTGTTATTTTCACACTGGCAACCACAAGAGGGCGCTCTAGGCTCTAAGCGACGCAGAAGAAGAATCTGCACTTCCTCTTCCTCTGGAGTTTGTGGAGTTGTTTAGAAGTGACACAGAGGAAGAAGAATTCAGTGGATTTAGTGATTTGGGGTAAAACTGATGCTTTGGTAAACTTGTTAGCATGTTCTTTATGCTATAGTTATCTGAATAACTGTTCATATGTTACGTTAACATACCAGACACTTACCACAGTTCTGTCTGTGCCTCATGTAGCTGAAGGTGTTAGCGTTAGCATACGTCATGTAGCTGAAGGTGTTAGCGTTAGCATACGTGCACCTATTCACCATGTTCTCTAATCTGTTATTATTTTAAACTGCATTTTAAGATGAAATGTCTGTTCTTGGTCTTGGACTTTATCAAATACATTTACCCCAAAAATGCGACTTATTCTCCAGTGCGACTGATATATGTTTTTTTCTTCTCTACTATGCATTTTTTTGGCTGGTGTCATTTATAATCCGGTGCGATTTATAGTCCAGAAAATAAAGTATTTGTTTCATTTGTACTATATCGTAGGTAAACATGTATTATACATTTGACCACGTGATTATTTCTCATTTTCCTTCTGCTCCAGTTGTTTGCTGTTGAAACGGTGCCATTTCCTGTTAGAAAACAAAGCGCAGTGTCCGTTATCTTATCATACGGGGGCAAAAGCCGGATTTATTTAATGATTACATTAGTTTTTTCGTAAGAACTGACCAAAACCTAAACCAGATTATGTCAATATGTAATTAGGTCGAATTGTTCAAACAAAACTGTGCCTAACTGAACAACTGTAACAGTTAGGCCTGTCACAATAAACACTATATCAATTTATCGACCAGTAAATGAAAGCTGGAATAATACTTTATATACTATACAATACATTTTTGATAATACAAGACATTTTAGCTGTGGTTTAGTGTTGAATAAATGGCATACGGCTCAAGAATGATGCAGACCGTCTTTCCTTCTGCTCATTCTTACGGCTCATTTGGAATAGTTTTCAAAGTAGTACAATACAGAAGAAAGATGCATCTACAAATGGATAATATCGCAAAATTATCCCAAAACGAACTGACAATTTAGAATGACAGCAAAACGGGACAAAAACCTCTATTTTTAAAGTTGAAAACAAGAGTATAAAGTGACATTTCCGCCGTTGTGTGGTTTATTTTACGCTCTACACGTTTAGTGCGGTTAAACTTCAAACCAAGACATTCACAGCCACATTTTTGACATTTTATTACCTGAAAAACCCAAAATAATATCTATAATGTATTAAATAAATCCACTCTTCGGATAGATTTGAAGTAGTGTGCATCCCTTTCATTAAAAACCGTCTGAATTTATATTGTTATTGAGATGAATAATGCAATAATATATATTTTCATTTCTCTAGGCAGTAGTATTTTAACTTGACACTTCTTTGACAAATATTATAGGCTTGAAACATGGTGTAGTGTAATCTGAAACCTTGTTTTTCCTGCATGATCCAACTCCACCACAACATTTGTCTGCTCCAATCTCAACAAATACAATGATAAAACGCTGTAAATATCATAGTCTGTAATTATTGTAGATTTTAAGTTGTTTTTTTATCCTGCTTCGTGCATTGAATGAAATCAAGCTACTACTAACTTACTACAAACAAGCTCAGGAATCGTGTCAATAATGTCTTAAAACTAATCCAACACAATATACAGGTATAAACATATAATTCAAACATTTTAAGACATTCCAGCAGATTTAAACCTTTGTTATTGTCCATATTCTGCGTTAAAGCTAACGAGCATCCTGCGTTTTGAGCTAACTACGCTAACGCTCTTTAATGGTTAGCAGCAGCCTTTTACACGTTATATTTATGATACATTTCGCTTCAAATCAGCGCGTTGACGTTTAGAAATTGTGCAAATCGTTCATAATAAAGCACATAGTATTTTTGACCATTAAAATCGGGAGGAAAATAGTGATAAGACGTGATTTATTACCCCGAGGCAGTAGCTGCAGCGGCGCTTCTCTGTGTTGTGTCACTTAGTGAGGGTGGAACGCTAGAGTTGCATCACCATGGCAACCCACACGTCCGGTCGCGGCCATCTTGTGACTGTAACATTCTACTCAAGGACTTGATATGCATATTATTGAGTGCCTGCTTATGATGTCATAAAGCAGACACTATAGGTTCTTGTATTTTAGGATTGTAGGAGCTTTGACACGTTTCCACTCCTTAACATTTTCACCAATTTCAACAAGTTATACCTCTTTACGATCGCCTTCAGTCTTAGGGGGGCTATTGCTTTACAATGCTAACGCTAATGCTAATGCTAACGCTAATGCTAAATAGTGTCTCTACAGGGAGGAGGGGGTGCAGCCGGGTCACCGAGGCTCTCTCTCCCTTTCGCCCTGCTCAGGTCTGCGTTCAGCACAATCTTGCAATTTGTCTGAGCGTCATTGGCGCCGCAAAACCCAGCAGAAAACATGGCCGCGTGGGAAGGCTGAATATTTTTCAACAAATATTGAACATTTTCAACAACACATGTAGTACTTTGACACACATGTGTTACACACATGCAGTACTTTCACACAAATGCAGTACCTTTTCGCTAATCAGCTAATCTTTAGCTAATCAGCTAATCAGCTAGCTAATCAGGTACTCAGTGTGGGTGAGCCAGGGTCTCACAAAGACAAAGGGGATACTAATAGCCCATTAAAGGGCTGAATAGGCATCTCGGTAGATACAATAGGGTAAGTTTCGGTTGAAACAAACAACAAACTCATTCCACTTCAAGAAGGCTCCGCCCAATGGGCTGGACTTACCACAGAATAGTATAAATATCTGAGTTCTCGACCTAAATTCTTTTATTGACAATGACTCTTGGATGAGAGTCGAAACGTCTAATTTGTTCTAACCGAGTCCAGATGAAACAACTGAAGCTTTTTCTACAATTCTCTATTGTGCATTTTTTGGCTGGTAAAACTTCTGTGAGATTTATAGTGGCTGGTGCGACTTATACTCCAGAAAATACGGTTTTCTGTGACTTGTTCAATAAATATCCCACTGACGTTTATTGTTACGTAAATGCAAACGACAGAAACGCACCACGACCAGGCTCGGACAAGTGCTTGGAATTGTTCTGCATTTTAATAATAATAAATTACATATAAAGACATTTTACAAAAGGATGATATCTGACAGGGAAATGTAAACGACAACATTTTGGCAACGGCGGGAATTTGAGGCACAATTGGCTGATTTTGAAAAAGAAAACACATTAACATTCACTTCCACCATTTTACAGACGATCAACACTTGTGTTCAATTGATAGAAATAGTTCCCTTTCATAAACCTCTGAAGTGCCTTACATAAGAATGATGTTTGTGTGAAAAGAATAAAGTAGGAGATGTTATGCCTGTGCGTTTTGTGTGTGAATAGTTTAACATTTTCAATAACTTTATCGACATAAATTGAATGGCAAAATCTGAAGTATTTCCTCATAACGTCCAGAGAAAACGATTAATTCCAGTTAGATTTCGTCGAAGAAGTTCACTCTAGAATGGGAAACGGAGCGGTAACTTCCTGGTGCGGTTCTGAAACGACAAGTGGAGAAAATATTTGCATAATATTAAACAAACCGACAGTTTAAAAAGGCTCGTATGATGTTGACTTATATAACTACAACGTGGTACCTCGTGTCGAGCGAATCCTCCACGCGATCTTGTAATAAACCCACGGACTGCTCCTCCAACAGCGGATCTCTCGAGGTGAAATGAGCGACTGAAAACAACGGAATGAGCGTGAGAACGGAATATATTATTTAACCGATCCGAATGGCGCTGACGGCAAGAAGATATTGTGTCTAAAACTGCCACTGAAATGAAAATCTGAGCAACGTTGGGAGAAGGAAGTTGTCAGTTAAAAGAGTTCAAAACCCATATCTCTATTTACAATATGTTCTTTATTTATTTATCTTTATACCATCTGCTACACATAGTATTACTAACAGTATAGTTGTTTTTTTTGTATATTTTATTGTGCTGTAACATTCAGGACTTGTTTTTTTTTTGCTCAAATGGCACTTACTGTATCTGTATTTATGCAAATAAAGATACATTCATTTTAGGCCGTGGCTGCAGAGCCGCGGCGCAGTCAAATGGCCCTGCAGTTTCAGGAGCCGCGGCAGTACCATATAGCCTCATGGCTAACCCTAACCCTAACCCTGACCCTAACCTTAACCCTAACCCTAACCCTGACCTTAAAGGTGGTATGGACGATTTTTCAATCAATCATAAAACGCACCTATCGCTCACCTGCAGCCGCCTGCGGGTCCTCCTCACGTTTCCGCGTGCCTAAGCGCATGGATCTATCATAATATAGTTCCCTCAGTGTACGGGGCAAAATGAAGACGGAGAAAGACGTGGACAGAAATCTACGGGAGACGAGCGATGCGATGCGATCCGTTGCGCTAATAAACAAACGCATGTGTGTGTTGTATCAGTCCGCACGGGGGAGGGCGCATGCGCACTTCCACCTGAGTTCTCAAATCGCCGAAAAATCGTCCATACCGCCTTTAACCCGGCGCGGTCAAATAGCGCAGCAGTTTCAGGAGCCGCGGTACAAAATAACATGGCAGTTTCGTCCGCAGCGCTGTAGACACTCCCTTAATTTTAATATTTTTTATACTGTTTTTACTCCTAATGACAGTAAAAGTTTTCTCTTCCCACTGTGAGTAAATCTACAAGTGACAAAAGCTTTACGCTGATAATTCTTTGAACGTTTGTGTTTCTTGCGTCGTTTCCGTCGTGTAAGATTTAGTGGTTTTTGTGTCTTTCCTTTTGAAAATACCAGATTTTAAATCAAATGTTGCGTCGTACTTGTTTCCCCAAAAATATTTGTACTCTTACTTGAGTGGCCCACAACTTTCTACTCGAGTGATGTTATTTGAAGTAAGTTTACTTAAGTAAGGGCACGGTTAAGTTTTACTCATCCCGACTCTAATAGAAAGTTTTTTTTTTTTTAAATAATCCAGTTTGTATTTAATTTTTTTCCTGGCTGTAAAAAAACAAAACAAAACCAAAAAACAATAGCTTATCTTAATTAAATAAATAAAAAAGACAGAAAAAACAAAAACAAACATCCAGTTTGTATTTTTTGTCAAGGCTATTGAACAAAATTATAATAATGATACAAACATTAAAAGAAAAGAAAAGTTTATTAAAATCCCTTCCATTAAGTAAAAAAAATCCAGGTTGTATTTTTTTTCCTGGCTATTAAAAAAATACAGTGGAATAAAATCCCAATAAGGTAAAAAAAAAAGACAAGAAAAAGAAAATAAAAACAATCGTTGATTTTAATTAAAATATCTACCTCTGTCCTCTGCATGCCGCTCCCTCCACGTCTGAAACACAGAAATAAACTCATTAAAGGCTTCATTTTAAGGCATCGCTGTGAGAAAGTTTGCTGAATGTCTTACTGATGCACGATCGTCTCCCTCCATTTTCTGTTTTTTTCTTTTCTCTGCAAAAAAAGACGGTAAAATATTTGCCATTCACTTGTGCCCTGTGTACTGCAATATCATACTATAAACATCAATAACATAATGAATACAATAATAAATGTATTACAAGTGCGTTTACCTGCCTATAAACGACATAACACGAAATATGTCAGGTGCAAGGACAAAAATGTAATTAAATTAAAAATAAGAAGAATATTGACTGTGGTGAAAAAAAATCCTTTATCTGGAAATATATTTGTTTCTTTTTTCAGTCTCATACAAAGCTCAACAGAAATAGTCAAACAAACAAAAAGGTAGTACATTTCTTTAAAAAATAATCATTTGGAGCCTGTTTAAAAGTGTTTACCTCTTCTTATGAGGTCTTTTCCTTCATCTATAAGATCAGACGTTATTTCATCATCTGTAATGTACTGATGGAAGCCCAGGAGGTTCAAACAACGAGAGCCAAGACTGTAGAACACAAGAAAAGAGAACATGACAGAGAGGCCCATGTAACGGCCACACTTTGTAGAATATCACTGTATTTTCTGGACTATAAGTCATATAGTCCGGAGTTTTGGCCAGAGTTTTGGCCGGGGTGCGACTTATATGTGATATTATTCATTATTTTCACACTGACAACCACAAGAGGGCGCTCTAGGTTCTAAGCGACGCAGAAGAAGAATCTGCACTTCCTCTTCCTCTGGAGTTTGTTTGGGAGTGACACAGAGGAAGAAGAATTCAATGGATTTAGTGATTTAGTGATAAATTTCCCCCAAAAATGCGACTTATGTGTTTTTTTCTTCTCTATTATGCATTTTTTGGCTGGTACAACTTATACTTTTTTTTTTTCAGTTTATAATTTTACTTCCTGTTTGTAATTGATGACATCACAATAGGAAATTACACAGCAAACAAACTTTTTTTTTTCTTTGACTAATAAAAATATATTAAAGCACCTTTATTTTGTTGAATTAATGTCTACAATTGTTTCTTTGTGTAAATTCTGCATAAACTTTGACTGGAATTAGTGTCCCTGGTGTGATGTCGCTTCCTGTAACGTTTTCTCCACAAATACCTGCTCGATCGGTGTAAAACTCACACCAACACACCAAATAAAGTCAAAATTTGAAAATCATCAGTCATGGGCACTTTAAATGTCTGCCAATACTGGATATTTTATATACATTACCAATACCACTGAAAATAGCATTTATTTCCTCAAAACAGTCTCAGAGCACTTTTAGTGGTGTTTTTGAGTTATTAGAAACCCCAAATCAAGCGATCTATGCTCAATCCCCCGGCTCCACACTCGAACTCGCCGCTGCTTTTAACCGTTTTGGCGTCATTAGCTCCACTCTATAGACAAAAGGTGAATAAAGCGCAGAAGTCTTACTTGTAATATGTGGCGAAGCAGAGCAGCAGGATGAGCATGGGGTAGTAGATGTAGAAACCGTGGGAAATAAAAGACAGCAGACTCATCGAACCCATGACCTGCAAAAGTCAAAATGAAGTTATAAGTGTTAGCGCTGCAAGATCGGTGACGAGTGATAAGGTTGGTGCGAGACAACGCGATATATGTTCAATACGAAAGCTGCTAATTCTTTAAATAGTTTATCTATTGGATGACGCTGCTGCTCCGGCGATTAAGGACTGGACAGACATCATAACTGACGTACGCACCAGGGGGAAAATAACTGCCCGGATCAGCTTGAAAATTTATAAATTCAATAAACAATGGACAAAATGGGACGATAAGATGCATGAACCCCTCTTTCCATTGGACGCTCCTTCATTATCATCTTATTCTTTACTTATTCTGAGATCCTATGGTCCCACCCAGCCCTGCCCTTTATTATTATTATTATTATTATTATTATTATTATTATTATTATTATTATTATTATTATTATTATTATTATTATTATTATTATTATTATTATTATTATTATTATTATTATTATTATTATTATTATTATTGTATTATATTTATTTATTTAAACTTTGTATTATTATTATTATTATTATTTATTATCAATTGTATTATTATTACTATTATTATTTTTGTTCTTATTATTATGTATTATTATCAATAGTATCATCATTATTATTATTTATTATTATTATAATAATTATTGTTGTTTATTATGATTAATTATTATTATTATTATCATCTTCATCATTATCATATATGCATTTGAGAGAATGAGTATTATGTTCATTTCTCTCTCTGTCTTTACATAGGTTAGTCTGTTTTATGTAAGTTTTTGTTGCTGTGTTTAAAAAAGAATAAATAAAAAAAAAATGTTCATCCATTCATATTTCACGTCTCTATCAAACGTTAAAGCAAATTAATTTCAAACAAATGGCAATATTTGAGTTAATTTTCTTAGTGAAGTTTAAAAGAAATCACATTGGAAGACGGAAAAGTGCAGCGCAAAACAACGGCAAAGTATTTAAGTGAGTACCACGAAGCACACGAGGTCAAATACTGGCTTGATTCACAGAGAACTGTTTCCACGGCGACACACATGAACTCACAGAGGTGTAGGAGGTCCGTATCCTGTTCAGGTTTGAAACGGCAGGATCCATGTGAACGAGCCCGAGGAAGTTCAGGCACAGCGGCGGCGTCAAACGGCAAAACAACCTGCGAACGCAAGCACGCTTTACACCACAAACTGCAGTACGCGGCGCCGTATACACAAATATATATGAGCGCGTACATGCCGCTGAACTGCAGGCTGTAGGAGTCGGTCTGGTGGTGCGGGACCAGGTAGTAGTAGTTGAAGAATCTGATCCTGAAGACGGTGGAGTAGACGCAGACGCAGAGGAAGAGGATGCCCACGAAGCACACGAGCTGCAGAGGGGGAAACAAAGAGCGAGTCGTGAGCAGATGTGAGGTCATAACCTGTAAATGTACTGCAGTATGCAGTATGTGTAAATGTACTGCAGGTTGTGTAAATGTACTGCAGGACGTGTAAATGTACAGCAGGACGTGTAAATGTACTGCAGGACGTGTAAATGTACTGCAGGACGTGTAAATGTACTGCAGGACGTGTAAATGTACTGCAGGACGTGTAAATGTACTGCAGGACGTGTTAATGTACTGCAGGACGTGTTAATGTACTGCAGGACGTGTTAATGTACTGCAGGACGTGTTAATGTACAGCAGGACGTGTAAATGTACAGCAGGACGTGTTAATGTACTGCAGGACGTGTTAATGTACTGCAGGACGTGTTAATGTACTGCAGGACGTGTTAATGTACAGCAGGACGTGTAAATGTACTGCAGGACCTGTAAATGTACTGCAGGACGTGTTAATGTACTGCAGGACGTGTTAATGTACTGCAGGACGTGTAAATGTACTGCAGGACGTGTTAATGTACTGCAGGATGTGTTAATGTACAGCAGGACGTGTACATGTACAGCAGGACGTGTTAATGTACTGCAGTATGTGTAAATGTACTGCAGGTTGTGTAAATGTACTGCGGGACGTGTAAATGTACTGCGGGACGTGTAAATGTACTGCGGGACGTGTTAATGTACTGCGGGACGTGTAAATGTACTGCGGGACGTGTAAATGTACAGCGGGACGTGTAAATGTACTGCGGGACGTGTAAATGTACTGCGGGACGTGTAAATGTACTGCGGGACGTGTAAATGTACTGCGGGACGTGTAAATGTACTGCGGGACGTGTTAATGTACTGCGGGACGTGTAAATGTACAGCGGGACGTGTAAATGTACTGCAGGACGTGTTAATGTACTGCGGGACGTGTAAATGTACAGCGGGACGTGTAAATGTACTGCAGGACGTGTTAATGTACTGCAGGACGTGTTAATGTACTGCAGGACGTGTAAATGTACAGCAGGACGTGTAAATGTACTGCAGGACGTGTTAATGTACAGCAGGACGTGTAAATGTACAGCAGGACGTGTAAATGTACAGCAGGACGTGTAAATGTACTGCAGGACGTGTTAATGTACTGCAGGACGTGTTAATGTACTGCAGGACGTGTTAATGTACTGCAGGACGTGTAAATGTACTGCAGGACGTGTTAATGTACTGCAGGACGTGTTAATGTACTGCAGGACGTGTTAATGTACTGCAGGACGTGTTAATGTACTGCAGGACGTGTTAATGTACTGCAGGACGTGTTAATGTACTGCAGGACGTGTTAATGTACTGCAGGACGTGTTAATGTACTGCAGGACGTGTTAATGTACTGCAGGACCTGTCAGAGTACTGCAGGACGTGTAAAAGTACGCACCTCCATACAAATGTAGCTGTAATAGAGCTCTGCAGTCTGAACAAAGATGGCCAACAGTGAGAGAACTGGTTTGGTGCTGAAGAAGGTGCACTCGGACCACACCACGGTCACAGAGAGGAAACACAGGAGCACGGCCATCAGCTTGTAAAAGAACTGCTTCAGAACGCACTCCCAGTACCACTCTGGAAAAGACACAAGTACAAGAGATTTTATTGCAACTATATAATAACATAATAGCCTGAAATAACAGTAATAATTAGAGAATGAAGGCAAAAAGACAATGGCACAGCTCAGAACCTCAGAGCTCTCCTCTCCCTCTGTCTCTTCTCCTGCCTTATAGTGCTGAAAATACGGTAATCACCTCACTCACTTCTCGTCACTGTGGATCACTTTGACCACGACGCCAAACTAGTCGTATGACCGCCGTGTGACACTCACCGACAGCGGGAGTGTAGAGGAACCGTCGGATCCATCCAGGGGGCCGAGCAGAGTCCAAGCTGTGCATGAAGTAGCGCACGGGAGACGCTTTGCTCTTGGACACGTCTTCTAAGTGAAAGGCCTGGTGCAACAGGATGGGCCACTGAACCAGCACGCGCGTGTTCCTCTGGACTGCGCTGATCACCTGCAGGTCAGGGGTCATAGGTCACGCAATGGACTCGGTCTACACAGTAACACATCTTAGGTATAAACAGCAGTATTCGATCATCATAACTGTTAAGTGGACTACAGATTCTGAAACAAAAAGATCTGTTTATAGCAAAAACAGTGACATTATTTACCATATTTTCCGGACTATAAGTCGCACCGGAGTATAAGTTACTTGCACCAGCCAAAAAAATGCAAAATAGAGAAATAGAGAAGAAAAAAACATATATAAGGCGCACTGGAGTATGAAATGCGGTTGCAAGTGTGAAAATAACAAATAATATCAACTATAAGTCACTCCGGAGTATAAGTATATAAGTATAAATATAAGTATAAGTCGCACCCTGGCCAAAACTATGAAAAAGGTGCGACTTATAGTCCAGAAAATACGGTAATCAAAATGTCAATATTCTCTATCTTGAAGCCTCAGTCTCCATATTTCAACCTTCATTTGGTTGATAAAGTATTCCAAAAGTCTCACTGTGCAATAGAAATAACAATTTGTCTGGTCGACTACTGAAATAATCGCAGTCGTTATTCAGTTACGAGTCAGAGATGTTAATGATTTGTCCCTCATCGGTTCTGCAGAGGGAGACAGACTAAATATAAAGGATGAGGATAGTGTGGAACAAAGCAACGTCAGCTACTCACTATGACAGCAAATACCTTTTTGTGCAGAGTCACCAGTCCTCCAACGCTGGGAACGACGTTATGTGAACCGGGCGAACCTTCTTTGTCTCTGGCCATTTCTTCCTGGTACTCGGCAGGACACTGAAGGGAAGGAAGGGGAGACGTTTCACTGGGCCGTGTGCGCGTCGGCGAGAGCTGCACTTGATGATTGTGTAAAAAGAGTCTAATGGCAATTATTATGATTGCGATGTGTTTAAAAAGTAGGATTCACTGGAAACTACGATAGGAGCATCCATTTCACGGCATGTTTATAGAGGTCTAAACTACAGTTACAACTGGACATTTATATAAAAAAGACATTTTGTTCTTTGCAGAGGGCATTGTATTACAGTGATCCCTCGCTATAACGTGGTTCACTTTTCACGGTCTCGCTGCTTCGCGGATTTGCATCATGCATTGTGTTCTGCATTCTGATTGGCTAAACAGTCTCTCCGCGTCTTCTCTACCTGTGTGTCAATAACCTTATGGATTAATATGTACACGTACGTTAAACCGCTTGCCAAATTGAAGTTTGCGAGGCCGGTGAGAGCGGGCGCGTGAGCTTCAATGTTTTATGGAGTATTTCATTGTATAATAACTGTTTCTACTTCGCGGATTTCGCCTATTGCGGGTTCGTTTTGGAACGTAACCCCCGCGATAAACAAGGGATCACTATATTGTCAGTTTGGTTGTTGGACCCATAAACACCTGAAAACACCTCAGTTAATCAGTGAGTTTTGCGCTATTGTTCTGTCCGTACTGTATATATTGTATTTACATTCAATTCCATTAACACTGAATTTTAACCATGCTCATTCATTTTATAATTTACTACTTATTTATTTACTAGCGTACTTATTTCTTATTACTTACTGCTTGTGTTTGACCACGCCACTGGAGTAAATTCCTACAAGAGGATTTTTTTCCCCCACTGATAACGGCAATAAATGGCAATAAAATTGCCATTTTGTTTTGGTTACGATTATTGTGCAGTACCAGAGACCGCCACTACTCACACACACACACACACACACACACACACGCGCACACACGCACACACATATATACACTCATGTACCTTTGATAAAATGGTGTCTACACGTTTCCTTAAAGAACTGTTGATGCTTACAGACTGATGCGCGGCCGCGACCTCCTGGAAAACAGAATACATCATCATCATCGACATGTTACAGAGTAAAAATGGAGGGTTTGAATTTAACATTAAATACATAAAACCCTTATGCAGCACGTTTTCTAACCAACAAACCCAGATGTCAGCACATCACCCCGGTTCTTTTTTACTCTTCACTGGCTTCCTGTTTCTTTTAGAATTGATTGGCACCTCCTTATTTGGCTGAGCTTGTGTTTGTCCGAAACCCAAGCAGGACTCTAAGGTCGACAGCTCAGCTTTTACTGGACGTCCCCAGAGCCAGACTCAAGCACTGGGGGGATCGAGCCTTCTCTGTCGCTGGTCCCAGACTCTGGAACAAACTGCCCCCCGACATGCTCCTCCCCCCCGACATGCTCCTCCCCCCCGACATGCTCCTCCCCCCCGACATGCTCCTCCCCCCCGACATGCTCCTCCTCCCCGCTCCTCCCCCCCGACATGCTCCTCCTCCCCGACATGCGCACCATCACAGATTTTAACCTTTTTAAATCTCGGCTAATTCAGACTGGCTTTTAACATTGTAATGTAATGGCACTTTATTTTGTACAGTTTGTTTTTATTTAGTTCTGTATTTTGTATTGCCTTGATTTTATTGTGAAGCACTTTGGTCACTTTAAGTGTTGTAAAGGGCTCTATAAATAAAGGTTGATTGATTGATTGATTGATTGATTGATTGATTATTTTCTACTTTTCTCCATTACTTACCTTCTCCCTGGCCCAGCTCGAGCTCTGTTTTTTTTTTTTATTCCTGATTGTTCTATGTTTTAATAAAAAATGAAATAGCAAAAATGTATATGAAGTAAAAGTATGAAGTAAAAGTATGAAATATATATATATATATATATATATATATATATATAAAAAATATAACCATGACAACCACAGCAGGAAAAAAAAAAAAATACAGAAAGGGCGGAACCAGAGAAAAAACAAAGTGTGTATTATTTGAGTTGACTGTTTTAAGAATAAAAAAAAAGTGTTTAAATTTGCAGTTACTGTATTTTCCCGGACAATAAGTTGCACCTTTTTTCATAGTTTTGGCCGGGGTGCGACTTATACTTATATACTTATACTCCGGAGCAACTTATATGTGATATTATTTGTTATTTTCACACACCGCATTTCATACTCCAGTGCGACTTATATATGTTTTTTTCTTCTCTATTATGCATTTTTTGGCTGGTGCGACTTATAGTCCAGAAAATACGGTACTTTCAGCTTCTCGCACCCTTTTCCCCAGTGGTTCTGTACAAACGAGGTGGGCCCGCTCCTACCTCCATGACATCGGCCAGGTCCTCCTCAGCAGCCGCTTTCTCCGTGGCCATTTTAGCCACTTTGAAGTAGGTTTTGTTCAGCAGGAAGGCGGGGTCGGAGGAGAGCCAATAGGAGCGCGGTATCTCCACCAGGCCGTAGCCCAGTAGCAGCACCAGGAGGAACAGGCCCCATGTGTTCGCCGCCGTGATGCAAACGGTCTGGAGCTCCCGACTGCAATATCAGACATTATTATTAGAAATACATTTGGCAACTGTTTTAGTTGTGGACGATTACGGACACGCAATTGTTTACATTTTTCTAGACTTTTCTAGACTCAACGTTATTAGGTCTTAAAGTGACGTATGACAGGTGTTTACGATGTTAAAATTTTGACTTTATTTGGTGTGTTTATACCTGTCGTACATATAAATTATAGTTTTACACCGATCAAGCAGGTATTTGTGGAGAAAAGTTGGCAAATCTGTAGAAAATGACAGGAAGTGACATCACAGCAGGGACACTCATTCCAGTCAAAGTTTATGCAGAATTTACACAAAGAAACAACTTTTTTGACTCTCTAAACATTAATCAAACAAAATAAAGTCACTCTAGTATGCATATATTTCTCAAATTAAAAAAAGTGTGACATTAGATGAGTTTTGGCCCAGTGTTTGCTGGGTAATTTCCTATTGTGATGTCATCAATTACAAACAGGAAGTGAAATTATAAACCTAAAAAAAATTCTATTCTGTGATAACATTTTCATATTTTTTGGCAAAATTCTAAATATATTTATCTCAACTGCATTTCAGATCAATGAGTGGTCCGACCTGTAGGGGGCGTTTTAAAAGGTACACTATGGCACTTTTCTGGTGAAGGGTCCGCCACCAATTGCACTATTAGTTGACTAGTTAAATTATGCTTTATATTGAGTTTTAAACCAGATTAAAGTAGTAAAGTATTATAACTAATGTTTATTATCTCGTGCAATTTAGTCTTTTTTTTTTACAGTTTGATGTGTTTTAGTACAGATTAATTACAGTCACGTCTAATCGTTCAACAGGTCGACAGCCAATCCTCTGTCAGTAAACGCGTGTGTCTGTTATCTAAATATACTGGTATGTAGTAGTGTCTGGTACTCACAATGTGAAGGTCCACTTGAGATGGATGACCACATAAATGAGAAGCGTGACAAAGAGGAGGAGGTAGGTTCCGTAATAGATGGCGTTCTCGATCAGAGCGGTTTTGATTTTTCCCGTTCTAGAGAAAGCTCCGGAGCGAGCGTAGGACTGCATGAAGGGCAACAGCAGCCTGCCACAACACACAGATATAAAGTCAAAGTCAAGCAGAAATGAAGTGACAATACACACATCCCATATTAAAAGTTGAAAATTACAATACCAGGCATATAGTCAATTTTTAAAATCTATAAATAAAAACTGTGAAAACGCCAGTGTTTAATTTCAAACATGAATTACTGAACAAGTCTAATAATTTGTGTACAATACTTAAACCTCAGGCTCAACACAAAATATGATCTGATTATATTACTATTATTGGGCTAAAAAAAGGATTAAAACAAATAAACTGATGAATATACATTAATGTGAAGCATTTTATTTTGCGACATCACATTTGGGCCAATGTAATTACAATAAAACACTGGAATTTCCCCATCGTGGGACAAATACAGGTTCTCTTGTCTCATCTTATGTAATTTATTTGGAAAACCATGTTAAGAGTATTGTTTTTTCCGCACTATAAGGCGCACTTAAAAGCCTTTAATTTTCTCAAAAAACAACAGTGCGCCTTATAATCCAGTGCCTTATATATGGATGAATTCTGGTTGTGTTTACTGACCTCGAAGCGATTTTGTGTGGTACACGTTTTGTTTCGCTGAATGCACCTTAAAGTCCCGTGTGCCTTATAGTGCGGAAAATACGGTACGTACACAAGGTTTTCCTTCCAGACAAGCTTTGATTCCATCTAAAATCCTGAGTAAACATGCATGAGCGAGTGTAAAAACGAGGAGGCCCACCATGTTAGACACTGCGAGGTCCAGTACACCACTCTCCAGAACACGGGGAGAACGCCGTCGGGGATGTAACTCCACGGCTGCTCGCACGCTTTAGGCTCGCTACAGCCGGAAACGCACAGTATCACAAGTTAAAGACACAAACAAGGACATATCTGCATTTTATCACTTCTGACATGTACTGAAATTATGACGATTATGATTAGGGTTGGAAAATGAAAGTTCAAAACGTGCATTCTAAACAAATCGAGTCGTATCGGCGGTCAAGATTGTTTGCTTATTGTTACATGTATAGTTTGCTGAGAGCATTACATACATGTATTTTTGTCTTTATTTTGTGTGTGTTTCGTTAACTATGAAAATTCTAATTGCAATTTTGTTTCCGTTCTTATACATTTTGGCATAACATTTCCAACTATGGCGGCATGATTTGGGAAAAATAACTAACATTTTAGAATTTTTTAAAACTTTTTTTTAACTTTATAAAAAACTTTTTAAAAAACTTTTTAAAAAACTTTTTTAAAAACTTTTTTAAAAACATTGTTAGGATAGGATTTGGTTCAAAGCTCAAAATACAAACGTAAATTGACAAACTGCTTATTTATTTGAGAGCACGTTAGTACAGATATAAACTACAGTGAGCGGTTTTGATGTAGAATTAGACAGGATATTTTGTTATTTGTCATTTGCAATTACTTTGATAATTACAGCCTTTGCGATTTGCAATTTGCGTTCCTGAGAATTGCGATTTCAATTCGATTACGATGACTCTTGCGGCTGTATTTTCGACTGGTGCGGTAAATAGCAGTGTTTTTTGAGATGGCCACATGGGGTCAGTAGAGAGTCTTACCTTGCAGCTACGTTGTCGACAAGGCATTGTTTATAGATGGTCTGGAACAATAAAAATGGTAAAGATGAGCCAACAACATGAAGGGTAAAACCTATATAACTACCGTATTTTCGCAGTATAAGTCGCACCTTCGCCGGGGTGCGACTTATACTTATATTAATACTTATTTGTTATTTTCACATTTGCAACCTATATATGTGTTTTTCTTCACTATTATGCATTTTTTGGCTAATGCGACTTATACTCCGGTGCGAGTTATATTCCGGAAAATACGGTATACTGTGCATTGGTGTAAGAGATAACACGGTGCAGTGGCAAAGCAACAAGCAGCAGATTTACGTTTACACGTTTATATTGTTTATATTTAAGATTGATATACTTTTAAAGAACATTACACGTCTGGGCCAGATCTCAATATGTGAAGAATCATAAGTAAGTACAGAAAAGTAGGCAGAGATAGAGGGTAAGTGAAGACAAGACTTTTCTGAGCACTCGAGCCTTGAATGCAGGACAATACAGGATTACCGTAGTTCCCGCACTATAAGGCGCACTTGAAAGCCTTTTAATTTTCTCAAAAAACGACCGTGCGCCCTTTAGTGCAGAAAACACGGTACTCAAACATGCAGGAAGCGCTTAAAGTACAATGATAAGGGAACACTTTTACAACTACGGACGTCAAGAAGTTTTTCAAAATTATGGTAAATATTCAAGGCTACAATTTTGGGCAAAAATACCGACATTTAAGGCCACAGTCATATATTGGCGAGGGTTTTGGCACGGACGGTACACACAAGTACACATGCCAGCTACAGTCAGCGAGAGTACAGTAGTATTTGTTGGCCGCTTCCCCCGTGAGTTTAGAGCGTGTGCAAAAGTGGGAGGAGAGAGAGTCAGGGGGAGGAGCAGGAGGAGGAGACAGGTAGTGCCATTGTGTAATTCTACCTGATCATGCAGTTTTTTTTTTCCCCTTCACAAAGCAGTTTGTTGTTGACGTGAGGCAGTCTCAAGCCCCTCCCCTGAGCGTTGCCATGGAGCTCGTCTCACTAATGACTGATATGATGCTTAAAAGTGCTCCAAGTGAGGTGCTGATAAGTTTAAATGTCTATTATTAAAGACTATTTGTGGCCATTACGTTTTATTTTCCAAAAAGAATCTTCTGTATTAAATGGAAGTTAATTGTTATAATCGAGACATTTTCTGAGGAATATTTGCAGGTTGATATCATGATATAATCCCTATGTACAAGTAGAGATGTCAAGATGATTAGGTTAGTCAATAATCGTGATTATTTAGGTCACAATATCGTAAAGACCAAAAAATTATAATCTAAAAAATATGTTTTTTCTGTAATTACATTTGTTGAAAAGTGACAATTTTCTAACTGAATTAAGTCTTTTTTTTAAGTTAAATTAAAAGAAATGTGACGATTTTAGAAGGCAAAATCAAAGCCTTTCCTCAAAACAGTAAACCTAAATGTAAAGTGCTTTTTTTATTTTGTCGTTTGTCAAATTGATCATTCAGAAAGTTGGATTCCATAAAGCAGGTCACACATCGAGGAGCGGTGATGTGTGAGAAAACACGAAGGAAACAAAATGTGGGATTTTACCGTTGTTTTGGCCGTGAATAATCGGTAAATTGCGATGTGTTTACTCGTTACACAAACATTTAAAATCGCGACGTCCCAACATGCATGGCGGTTAAAAAAAAGCTCGGCTCCCTGCAAACAAGAGCGAGGAACCGCGTGAATGGAGCGGGCGTACCGTGCTGACGTCGAACGGCAGGACGAACACGATGAGGAAGCAGAGGTACCAGGCCAGGAGCGTCCCCAGAAGCACCAGACGCTGCTGCCTCCTCAGGTCCCCGTATCTGTGCAGGAGGAACAGGGCCAGGAGGAACACCACCACCACCACCACCCCCAGCGCCGCGCCACTCATCACGCACGACCGAGGACGCGCTGTGCGGGTCTCATGACGACGAGCGCTGCAGGACAAGGAAACACACGAAGACACACGAAGAGACACGAAGAGAGACACAAAGGAGAATGGGAAAAATGTGTCGCGTTAATGCTGAGACACAAAGCGAGAGTGGAACCAGGAGAATGGTCAAAATGTGTCGTGTTGTTGCTGTTATTTGTCCCACAATGGGGAAATTCCAAACACAGATTAGGTACAGAAGTATAGTAATAAAGAAACAGATAAATAAAAAAACTCTTTTAATAAAAACTCGTATTAAAAAAAAGTTAAGTTAAGAGTTCTAAGAGTTTTTAATAAGAGTTTTTTTTAATGATAGTTAATAATAATAGTTTTTTAATACGAGTTAAGAGTTCTATTATTATTAACTATTATTTAAAAAAAACTCTTAGAAAAAAAACTCCTATTAAAAAAAACTCTTATTAAAAACTCTTTTAATAAAAACTGTTTATTTTTTTAATACGAGTTAAGAGTTCTATTATTATTAACTATTATTTAAAATAAACTTAGAAAAAAAAAATCCTATTAAAAAAAACTCTTAGAAAAAACTCTTTTAATAAAAACTTAATTTTCTTTTAATAAGAGTTAAGAGTTCTAAGAGTTTTTTTATAAGAGTTTTTTATTTTAAGAGTTTTTAATAAGAGTTTTTTTTAATGATAGTTAATAATAACAGTTTTTTAATACGAGTTAAGAGTTCTATTATTATTAACTATTATCTAAAAAAACTCTTAGAAAAAAAACTCCTATTAAAAAAAAAACTCTTATTAAAAACTCTTTTAATAAAAACTTTTTATTTTTTTAATACGAGTTAAGAGTTCTATTATTATTAACTATTATTTAAAAAACAAACTCTTAGAAAAAAAAATTCCTATTAAAAAAAACTCTTAGAAAAAACTCTTTTAATAAAAACTTAATTTTCTTTTAATACGAGTTAAGAGTTCTAAGAGTTTTTTATAAGAGTTTTTTATTTTAAGAGTTTTTAATACGTTTTTTTAATGATAGTTAATAATGATAGTTTTTTAATACGAGTTAAGAGTTATATTATTATTAAAAAACTATAATTTAAAAAAACTCTTGCAAAAACCGCAAAGCTCTTCTACCACGGCTGAGAAGAAACTTGAAGCATAAGAAAAAATGAATAAATATAAAGAGATATAAAATAAAAAAGGAGTTTTTTTGTTTGTTTTGTTTTTCATTACCATTGTCAAGATTATTCTGTAAATTGATAATTGTGATTATTTAGGTCACAATATAATCATTGACTGTTTCTAAAGCAAAATTAATTGGTTTTAACTCTATATAATAATCTATAGTTAAAAAAATACATCTAAATATAAAGTACTTTCTTACCAGGCTGTTGGTCACAAACTGGAGAAATCGTAATCTTTTGAACGAGATTTCACACTGTCTCGGAGGAATAATCCTGAATAATCGTTAAATCGTGATGTTTTTCTCTCACAATAACACTAAATTTTTACATCGCATATTATTATTTCTCAAATTTGTGACCAGTTTTATCCAATCAAACTTTCTGAATGACAAAAATTGTGACCAAAACAGCCAAAAAATGTCGTTTCTAAAATGGTCAGGATTCTTTTATTTAGTTGACACGATTATACTGTGACCTGAATAATCACAATTATCCAAATATCAACCTAATAATCTTGTGAATAATACTGAAGACCTGCAATAAGTAACATGGTCCAATCAGAGGACTTTTTATTCATCGGAATAATTGTGCCAAGGCAACTATTGTAATAAAAATTGTAATTGTACTTTAATAATTTACTCGGAAACATACACAAACACATACAAAATTGTAGCAGAAAGACAGTGACATTATTAAAATGTCCATAAATAATACACTTTATCATAAATATTCGGTCTAGAAGCCTTCAGTCATCATATTTTAGTGTATTTATTATTTATTTGGTTGAAAATGTGTTTAAAAATCTGAATGTGTTATGAATGTGTTACGTGTTATTTACAGCTCTAACGTTACTTCTACGTGGCTCATTCAGTGTCGCGTCATCACAATAAATCATAAATCATACGTTTATCAGAATTGCACAGTTAAGATTATTATAACACAACAGCGGCTGGTGGTTTTTCCTTTTTGTAAATGAGGAAATGAAAACGGCAAACACGAGCATTTATGATTTATATATAACCTAGAGTTTCAGTGGACACAATGTTTAATATTCATATTACAGCAACATGTGTCACTCACTGCTCGATAATTATCTCCTCTTTTATGCATTTTACTTTGTCCAAAGCCCTTTAAAACCAGATTAATGTAATAAAACCATTTCAAAAGGGTTAATTTGAGGTGATTCTAGGTTTTAGAAAATGTTATTTGTGCTAAATTTAACAGACCTCGTTTGTTGACATGCAGTAAATACAGTTAAATATCATTAAAACAAGAACATATGTGTAAAATTGACAACATAACAGTGAACATATTAATAGCTTCCTTGCTAAACTACACGATATTCAGGCTGTCAAAGTAAATTTAGTGTAAACTTGAGACAATAAAGGTTGAAAATCACTGTCATAAAAATGCTAATGTCCAGCTGCTCTTTCAAGCTAACACGCCGCTCTCATTCTTTCTTTCCTTTTGCTTTGTTCGGATAAAATTAGCTTCTATTGTTTGCTAAAAAAAATCAAAAATAAACCGATGTATTCGCGTTGTCATACCTTTATTTCGAGTACTTTGTTTCCGATGTAGCAGTTACACGGTGTTCCCATGGTACAGCGGTACACAACAACCTTTGAGGCGGGATGACGTCACTCTTCCAGCGTGTTCCGCGTTGCGTCACCGCGCGGCATTGTGGGTATTGTAGTTCACGTGCTCGGGCATAAGCGTGTTAGCGATAAAAACCGAGCCAACGTGTAATTTTAAAGGTTTTACAGCCTCTTTTTGTGTATTACACGTAAAGAACTTTTCATCTTTCAAATTTACATCTATTTATAGTGTTTTGTTTTGAATTGTTAAGTGTTAAAGAAGTGCCAGCTTTGGTCCGACTCTACTTTACTCTGCTCTGGGCTGAGTAGTACTTAAAAAAGTACCTCGTCCCGGGTCCGAGTAGAGTTAAGCAGGACGTAGGGATATCGTGATATAACATTTTAGGCTTATGATTATTGTGAGAAAAAACATCACGATTTAACGCTTCTTATCGTGGTCACTGTTTCTCAAGTTTGTGACCAGATTTATGTGACAAAAACATTCAGATAAAATAAAATTATTTACATTTAAGTCATTTTTTGAGCTGTATAATCATAAAATATACTTAATTTTGCTTCAGAAATGTATTATTACTTGGCTCTTACGATGATATTGTAACCTGAATAACTATGATTATCAATTAACCAAATCATCTTGACATCCTTATAAGTCCACGTAAGGCTGTTGGAAACTCCAGCCATAATAAGCAGACTGGTTATTTTTTATTATTTTAGATAAAGCCTGAATTTACAACAAGAAAAAAAAGAAATGTGTGTATGTAAATTATTATTCGTTGGGCATTTAGTCTATTTAATTCAGCACGTTATGTTATTTTGATGTAAAAAGGCTATGCAAGAACACAAAAAGTACTTCTGCGTTTTTACCCATTAGGCCCTGTATGCAATGTTGATTCTTTTGCTTTTTAGCCTCTATTTGGCACAGAGTAGCATCGACAGGGTGCATATGTTCCACATTCTATTGAGGGGGAACATATAGGCACCTCACATAAACAAAGGGCCCTGCTGTTCCCCAATCATGCTGCTCTCAATCTAGGAAATGGGGGACATAAGCACACTGCTCTTTGTAATAGTTTTACCCACTACAAAAAACACTTTTGAGTTTTCCCACTGTTCCAAAGCTTGAACCTGAATAAAGTCTTATTTCATGCTATCCTTTAAGTTACATAAAACACAACAACAACAACAACAATAATAATGCGCTTTAATATATATTGCACTCAAAATAATAAAAGGTCAAATGCACAAAGTCCCTTCAGTGTTGCAGGAACAGCCACACGTGGGGGTCGTCGGTGCACAGGGGCCCCAGCAGATTCAAACACACGTCGCGGTGCTCCAGCAACACGTCCATGCGGCTCAACAGGTCCAAGCGCAGGCACTCCAAGGCCTCCAGGCACAGCACGCACCCCGGAGGAGGAGCGCACCCTGGAGGAGAGCATCCCAGAGGAGCGCACCCTGGAGGAGAGCATCCCAGAGGAGGAGCGCACCCTGGAGGAGAGCATCCCAGAGGAGGAGCGCACCCTGGAGGAGAGCATCCCAGAGGAGGAGCGCACTCTGGAGGAGAGCATCCCAGAGGAGGAGCGCACCCTGGAGGAGAGCATCCCAGAGGAGGAGCGCACCCTGGAGGAGAGCATCCCAGAGGAGCGCACCCTGGAGGAGGAGCGCACCCTGGAGGAGGAGCGCACCCTGCAGAAGGAGCGCACCTGCCCGGAGAGGCGCCCAGGGACTCCAACCACACCGACCCGAAGAGCCCCAGCGCCTCCGGCCAGTCCTCCAGGAGACCGTCCATCGGCCCCGGCCCCGGCCCCTTGTCTCGTTGCTTTCCCGTCCAGAGCGTGTGCAGCGCGTGTATTTAAAGGCTCTTACAGGTGCTTGACCATCTGTCCGCTTGTTTCCTGACCTCTCCCTGGCTCGGATTAGTGTCAGGTGTAGAAACTCTGCAGCACGCACCCTTTGTAGGCCACTTAACTGCGTTTGTCCCGCTGTGTAACCAGGAGACTCAAAATATATACAACATAGAAATGCTCAAATGTTGAACCTGGTCATTAAAGCGCCCCCTACAGGTGCACGACGACTCTTTAAGATAAATGTATTTTGAATTTGGCTAAAAATGTTATCACAGAAAAAAAATGTTTAAGATTTATAATGTCACTTCCTGTTTGTAATTGATGACATCACACTAGGAAATTTACAATTAACTATTTATTTTATTTTTTCAAAAGTAAAACACAAACAGACATAAAGCAGTAGATATAAACAAATAAGAAGAGAGAAAATCATGGCACAAAAAACCCCAAAGAAATCATTCAAAAAAAGTCAGTCAAAAGTGTGTATTTTCAAATTAAGTCAGAATGTGATGTTTTCCATTTTATGAAAGTCCATTATATCAGTCCAGTCGTTGGTCGTCGGTGCATTTTGTGTCATACATTTGTTTGCAGCCTTTTTGCTGCTGCCAGGAGTTCAGTCTGCCCTCTACAGACGCTCGGCTTTGTCTTTAAACTCCTTAAACATCTGCTCGTGCTGCAGAACGACGGCCTCGTCCTCCTCCACGGCCTTGGAACAGATGCGCTCCACCCGAGCGTGCACGTCCTCCATTAATTCCTGAGCACAAACGCAAACGGACAAAGCGTCACAAAACGGCGTCGTCGAGCGTAACGATGCTCACAGGATACGCTTAAGTCATCGTGATTGTTCCAAGTCACATTTCTGAAACATTAAAACTAGTGAAGTTGTGTTGCCTGGTGTCTTCCTGTCCTCTTTGACCCTACACTGCCGCCATCTTGAGTGAGACACGTCTATTGTAGGCTGAAGGTTCCAATCGCCGCCTCAGACCAGGGTTCCCTCAGAGTGGTTCGCAATCAGGTCCATAATATCAGTATAGAAGGTGATGTCACGCCCACGCGGAGCACACACGTTCAGCAGAGTAAAAATCTTTCCATTTATAGTTCCTTTAATCAGTACATGTCTAATCTGTCTTTACATTCAAAACCTTTCTCAAAGGTCGTTTGAAATCAATATTGCAACTCCCCTTTTATGTTTGTATGATGAAAAGAATGATTTTTATACGAAAATGGGCTTAGTTTTTGATGTTCAATGTTGTTCAAATGTGTAAATTTACAATGTCTATTCTTTGCTAACATTTCTGATCGTTTGATTGGATTAAATATACCGTTTATTTTAAAGGGTGCTATTCGCAACACTTCTGATGCCTTTGGATTAGATTGATTTTGCCATTGATAATCTTCGTATAACTTCAAACATGAAACAGTTGAAAAGATGAAATGTGAAACAAAAGGGTTCATGCTGAAAACATGCACCGAACCTAAAACCTGATGGTAAAGTGGAGGGCAGTCTGTTCCTAATGAAGGGCCCTCGAAAGCTCCTGGCTCTAATGCAAAGAACTTGACACGCCTCCTCCCCGGTTCAACACTAAGTTATTAATGTGACATTAACTCCACAACTGGAACGAGAGTGTCGAGCAGCTGAACCTCCACTGAGACATTTACAGGTTTAAAAGAGAAAAGGTGAAGCACTTACCTCTGTGATTGACAGGTGGTTGGCTGCTGTGGCTAACACTGAGGCCAAGTTATTATTCACAGTTCTTCTCTCCTCGTTTGTTTCCTGCAGGACCAAGTGATACCTGAGGAAAAGGAACACGCGTCATCACAATTTCACTCAGCAAAGGCACAAAAACATGTTTGATCAAAGCCACATCATGTAACACGTGTGAGCATCAACTTCACCACGCATTAAAAAGCAGTGGAGCATTTTGAGTTTGCTATTGCGATGTCCACAGTGCAGTGATATAGAACTGTGATTTAACTATAGTCGACCCGTTTGTGTGTCATGTAAAATGAACGCTGCGTCGCTGTCGTTAGCTCCGTTGCCATTAGTTATAGAGTTGTAGACTAAGGAACTTTGCTGCCTGCACCGGGTCTTCCTATAGCTCCTGTACATTCAGTTCAGTGGGATGCTGGAGCAGTTCAAACGGTGCTGTGTTTGACATCCTTGATGCCGAGGGGGCCATGTAAATAATGAACAGGGCAGGGGAAAGTACGCCTCCTTGAGTGACTCCTGTTCAAACACGACGTGTATAAAAGACACTTGTTGCTCGTCTTACTTGTAGACAGCTCCCTTGATACTTGCTGTTGTTGTTATTGTGAAGAATTTGCACCAATGCATCCTGGTCCTTTTTACAGGATGGCAGGTGAAGCGTGGCCTCTGATTGGCTGCTTTGCTGTTGGCCTGGTTATGGTCGGGCATTGGTTAGAACTGGTTCAAGTTACGGTAGGTAAAAGCTTTGGATTAGCCAATCAGCAAAGATGATGTGGACAGTCACAAGCCAGCCAATCAGAGGAGGGCTTCCACCACCAGCTTGTGCGCTGAACGGCGCGCGTGCTGAACGGCGCCTGTGCTCGTGTGTTACGCCGGCGTCTTACTGTTGCTGCGCGGCCTTCAGCTGCTGCACGGCGTCGTCGTAGCCGTGGTTCACCTTCTTCTCCAGCAGAGAGCGGTGTTGCTCCATGGACTCCACCTCCTCGGCCCACTCCTGCTCCTCGCGCTCCAGCTCCTGCACATCACCAGCTTGTATTAACATTCAACCCACCTTTAGTCTCAGTCTTGATGAATCGTTACGCTCATTTAGACAGATTTTTTTTGTAGTTTATGAACATTTGAGCCGTTAGAGGATCAAATAATCAACATCTACAACTCGATTATAAAAACTGCTATGGTGTTTCATTCTGACATTTTTGTATTGCAGCACATTTCTCTTTAATCATACTGTTGAAAGGTTTTGTATGCTTTTGGGTTGTTGTGTCAGTTTTATTTATATACGTTATGGTTTATTGATCTCCATTTTACAACAAAAAGAGTATCGAATTGAATTGTTCTTCGCCGTCAGGTTAATATCTAGTCTCAATTGTACTTGCAAAGTGCCAACAGCCCACGAGCCAATTGAGACAGAGGCACTTGTGTTTGGTTTCCATGGTTTTGGGGCCGTCGTCCTTTAGTCGTCACAGTTCATACTGCATTAGTCGACCACATTATTTAGTATTATTAGCATTTATACAGTATTTATAGGGACAACAACATAAGAGAAAAAAATGGAGTGATTTGGCTGCAGTTTTGGACTGGGCAGTTTAATTTGCCTTTAGACAGCCAAGAACTAGATTAGATGAACCCACATGTTTAAACACACACTCGCCTGTTTGTTTGAGTCCAGGCGCTCGTCCAGTTTTCGGATCTGCTCCCGCAGCTGCTTCAGGTCGTTGGCTTTGTCAAAGATGTTGGAGTTCACCTGAAGAAGTGACAAACATCATTGATTACATTGTATTGATGGCCACACAGGAGCTTCAGGAAGTTCTCCGCGATTACACTACAACAAACAAAACATGAGAAATTAAAGATGCCAGTTCAGACCCGACACCAATATGCGTCATCTGCACTAGAACCTCAAATTGTTCTCCATCGTGTTTTTGATCATATTTATAGTCTATGAAAGGGCCGATTCTCAAAGTGATCCATCAGACACGATCGATCCAATTCAAGATCACTTTATTTCTATATCAGTTTGAAGAGCTGCTCTGAGCCGGCCTTAACCCACCTGCTCCAAGGACTCTTCCAGGCTGAGCTTGACGTTGGCCAGGCGGCTTTTCTCCTCCTCCACGTCGCTGATCAGCTTCCTCAGGGGCATCTGCACCACACGAGACCATTACACACCCTGGAATCACCAACCGTGACAAACTAAAAGCACCAACAGCCCTAAAATACAGCCTTTTCCACAGGCAATGCATTTAGACTATTTTACTTGTTTGAAATTCACCCGAGTTGTGCTTTTATTTAAAAACTTGGCTAAGACTCAAAGCGCTTCTGCGACTCGGCTACGACGCCAAGCGCTTCTGCCACCAGAGAACGCGCTCTTGAGGCCCTGGGCACCTGTATCTGGGTCTTGTGCTGGGCCGTGTTGGAGTCTCCAGGCCGGATCTCAAAGTCGTGTCCACAGGCGTTCTCCGCCGTCGCAGGGATCAGCTTCAGTTTACGAGCCAGCTTATGGTACTCGGCCAGCCTCAGCTCCATCTAAGACAAAAACACACACATTTGAGGGGGATCATAAAATATGGAAACATATTCTGACAAAAATATGACATTAATACAACTAAAACAAGGACAAAGAAAGACCATTAAGAGACTTGAAGTGCATAATGGCAGGTTGAACTTCACATGCCACTAAAACGTAAACATGATTTTTAATACTTTTTTACAAATAATTGTGTTTATATTGTACCCAGTTTGATCATTTACGTCACTTTTACTGTAAAATTGTACTTCCTCGCTACCGTGTCTTTCAGTGTCCTCTACAGGCCGCCGAGCAGTACTGCAGGAAGCTTGGTTCTTCTCTTGCAGCTGCTCAGTCTGTGGGCGTGTTCAGAGGCCCGTTCATGCTCCGCCCTCTAACATGAGCTTTCAGAATCAGAGCGGACAGCAGGTTCTTTTAAAGCTCTGCACATTTGCTCTGAGGACCACACAGCCTCAAACCCATGGATCTGAGCTCAAACCACGCTGAAGAAACCGTTGTGGGAATCTTTGCATTCAGCAGTTATTAAAAAAGGTATGGGATTTTAGCTCAAAGGGATGAGCATTCCCCCTTCACAGGGTTTGAAACTCAGCCTTGAACACCCCAAGTCTGCTCGCCTAGTCATAAAAGTCCCCTGACGCTACTGCATAATAGATATGATTTAACAGATAATAACATCTAACAGCTTTTTCAGTTAAATGATTGTTTAAAATGTTTTCAGCTCCACTTCCTGTCATTCAACAGTTGTTTTCTATCCCACCAAACAAAATATCAGTTACAAAACCATGAAAAACTGCCATATGCACTTAAATGTTGCACTATCAAACGTGACACAAATACTGTAGCTCTGATGGCGCTCCCGTACCTTCTCCTTGACTTTGGCCAGAGCCATCTCCTCGTTCCACTTGTGCTGCTCGGCCTGCTCCAGGGAGCGGCTGAGGCTGGTGATGGTCTGCTGCAGCTCGCTCTTCTCGCGGTTGATCCTCTCCACGTCGGCCGGCGTGAACTTCTGATTCTGCAGACGCACCTGGAGCTGGTGGCGCTCGTGTTTCAGGGAGTCCAGGTGACCGACTGCGAAGCACAAGGCGAACCGTCCGTGAGCAGAGGCGGAACGAGCGGCCAAACCGATCGCTCGGGTACAAGGGGATCGCTCGGGGTACAAGGGGATCGCTCGGGGTACAAGGGGATCGCTCGGGGTACAAGGGGATCGCTCGGGGTACAAGGGGATCGCTCGGGGTACAAGGGGATCGCTCGGGTACAAGGGGATCGCTCGGGGTACAAGGGGATCGCTCGGGTACAAGGGGATCGCTCGGGGTACAAGGGGATCGCTCGGGGTACAAGGGGATCGCTCGGGGTACAAGGGGATCGCTCGGGGTACAAGGGGATCGCTCGGGGTACAAGGGGATCGCTCGGGTACAAGGGGATCGCTCGGGGTACAAGGGGATCGCTCGGGTACAAGGGGATCGCTCGGGTACAAGGGGATCGCTCGGGTACAAGGGGATCGCTCGGGGTACAAGAGGATCGCTCGGGTACAAGAGGATCGCTCGGGTACAAGGGGATCGCTCGGGGTACAAGGGGATCGCTCGGGGTACAAGGGGATCGCTCGGGGTACAAGGGGATCGCTCGGGGTACAAGGGGATCGCTCGGGTACAAGGGGATCGCTCGGGTACAAGAGGATCGCTCGGGTACAAGAGGATCGCTCGGGTACAAGGATATCGCTTTATTTTTACTCCAATTCACAGTCTAATTTACTCAAATACTAAATGAGAAATCAAAAAATCCCTTTGTCATTTCTTTTGTATCTGATTTGTCAAATGCTGCAAGTAATTCAAACCTGGCTCCATCTATTTTTCACATTTATAAACCTCAGATAAGGGCAATATTTACGCACAAAACGCCTCATTTACATATGGAAGCCTTACATGCTCATTGATATAAATAAATGTAAGCAGCTTAAGTCACTTGTAGATTTACTCACAGTGGGAAGAGGAACCAACACATTTACAAAGAACCCTCGTGGGGGTAAAAGTACGGGGGTTTGTAAACGTAACCGAGCGTCGCCCACCTCTGAATGCCCCACATGAACTTAAAGCCGCCTCGTACCCGTGTTGTCCAGCTCCTCGGACAGCTCCGCCCCTTTGCCCTCCAGGTTGGCCCTGAACGTGTCCAGTTCGCTCCTGTAGCTCTGGAGCTTCTTCAGGTCCGTCTGCAGCTTCACCTTCTCCAGCCGCTTGGGCATGAGACGATCCTGTGCACCCAAACGTCAGAGAGCCACAAACACGAGAGCCGTGAAACGTGAGCGATGCTGCACTGCAGGATCTGACCATCGCTTTGTTTACGTCACAAACAGCGCCGACTTTTGATGTGGACGATTTAGAAATGCATGAAATTTAGATCATCTCAATGTTGTTTTGAAGATGGAATTAGCCCTTTATTTAATTTTTTACTATAAATGATGATTAAAAAGAAAATTGTTCTGTTCTAAACGTTCGATCGTCGCACCTTTTTTCATAGTTTGGCCGGGTGCAAATTATACTCCAGAGCAGGGGTGGGCAATTATTTTCAAATCCAGGTAAGTAGCGGAGGGCCGGCCCACGATCATTGTGTGAAAGAAATACATTTTTAAAAATTAAATGTCAAATATAGGCTATTGAATCCATTATTTAATTAATTTCATGTCTTTATTAAGGATACAAGTGCAGACAGATGCAAACTAAAATCTTTCTAGGGTCCAGATTAAAACATGCAGAGGCCACATCTTGCCCCTGGGGCAACAAATGCCCAGGTCTGGCCTTTTTTAAAATATTACTTGCCATAATTGGTCGGGCCGGATTAAAGACAACAGGCCGTAGTTTGCCCACCCCTGGTCCAGAGCGACGTATATGTAATATCATTCCCTCAAGAGGGCGCTCAAGGCTCTACGCGTCCTGTAGCTGAAAGTGTTAGCGTTAGTGTTAGCATACGTACACCTGTTCACCATGTTTTTTAATCTATTATTTTAAACTGCATTTCAAGATGAAATGTCTGTTCTTTGTCTTGGATTTTATCAAATACATTTCCCTCCCAAAATGCGACTTATACTCCAGAGAGACTTATGTTTTTTTTCTTCTCTATTATGCAGTTTTTTGCCGGTGCGACTTATACTCGGGTGTGATTTATAGTCCGGATAATACGGTAATCTCTTTATAGACACATTTTATCATACTATCATCCATTGCTTGCTATCACCAATGTTCTTTCATAACTCCGACAATTTGGAGACTAGTTTTCTAAAAATCAGATACCGGAAAGCTTCCTTTTCCTACTTTTACACTTTTGTCATTCTGATCTTTGTTTTACGCTTTATCGTTTCGTTTGAAGTCTTAAAACGGACGGAAAACCCGCCCGGACGTTGTGCCTCCTGACCTTGTGGCTCTCCTTCTCCAGTCGATTCACTTCTTCGCTCAGAAATCGGTGCTTCTCCTCCATCGAGGCCAGGTACGCTTCATCCACGTTGTACAGTTTTTCTGCACAAACACAAACACACACACACACGTCAGCCACTGAACAGCAGAGCACTCTCACGATACGCCAGGGCTGTAGTCGTTTAGTTGCTGAATCGGTCAATGGCGTCCTCGTTTATCGGTATTACGAGTGAGCTGGAGTTTTGGGAATGAACATTGAGTTTAATCCACCTTTTTACATCTAAAGACACCGTTTACTCACACTTTCACGGCAAGTTTGACCAGATGCTTTGTCAGATTGTGAGAGTTTCGTGCGTTTGTGACTAATAATCGCCGCGAGGATGTGTTTATTAGTCGATGGAGAATGACTTTAGTCCATTGTAGCCGTAGGTGTCGCTCAGAAGGACAAAAAAAACGTGAATAATATGTAATCCGCAAAGAAACTATCACAGGAATCAAATGTATTGCACTGAAGCTTTACTTGTTCATTTAAAGGTGGTATGGACGATTTTCAGAAAATTTTTTGTCATATTTCCTCGTGGCGTGGATAAATCATTTGTCCTGCCACGTATCAATCATAAAACGCACCTATTGCTCACCTGCAGCAGCGTCAGGCTCGTCCCCACGTTTCCGCGTGCCTAAGCGCATGGATCTATCATAATATAGTTCCCTCAGTGTACGGGGCAAAATGAAGACGGAGAAAGACAGTTTGAGCTGACGCAGACGTGGACAGAAATGTACAGGAGACGAGCAATGCGATGCGCTCCGTTGCGCTAATAAACAAACGCACGTGTGTTGTATCAGTCCGCACGGGGGAGTGGCATGTGCACGGGGGAGTGGCATGTGCACGGGGGAGTGGCATGTGCACGGGGGAGTGGCATGTGCACTTCCACCTGAGTTCTCAAATCGCTGAAAAATCGTCCATACCGCCTTTAACTTCAGTATTCTTCATTTTAACGAGCTCAAGTTGGTTTTGCTGCACTTCTTAACATATAAAAACTACAACAAATCATTTAGGTCAGGTTTAAAATGTGCACTCAATGTTGACTTTCTAAAGAAACGGTGAAGTTAAACGAAAGGATGAAGCTTTACTGAAGTAGTACTTTACTGAATGACTTTCATGTACATTCTGACGAGGCAAAACTTACGTAGTTTATTAATGAAGGCCTCGTCCTCCTCCTCGAACGTGTCCTGGCCCTGGATGAACTTGGCGTAGGTCTCTGCCGTGTAGTTGAAGAACATCTGAGAATAACAGAGGAACACGTTTAAAAGTACACGGGGCAAAAGTATTCCACGTGTCAAGTGCGTACGACAGGTTAGACTACACTTTTCACACATCTTGCCCCTGGGGCCACAAATGCCCAGGTCTGGCCTTTTAAAAAAATATTACTTTTTTAAATAGGCCAGACCAAACGGGGGCGTATGTGGCCCGCGCTCCAGAGCCACGTATATGTGATATCATTCGTTATTTTCACACCAACGACCGCAAGAGGGCGCTCTAGGCCCTAAGCGTCATGTAGCAGAAGGTGTTAGCGTTAGCATACATACACCTATTCATCATGTTCTCTAATCTCTTATTTTAAACTGCAGTTCAAGATGAAATGTCTGTTCGTGGACTTGGATTTTATCAATAAATTTCCCCAAAAATTTTGACTTCTGTATCATTCATTTTTCAGCTGGTGCGACTTATCGTCCGGAAAAAACTGTATTTTAATTGTGCCCCTTGGTAGATGAATGGATCGCACAAACGTTATGAGTTTGAATCCAGTTTGAATGTCTTTCCCTGGTCTCATTCCCATTTCCCACAGCACTGTCCTGACATTTTGCTTTAAATCTTATATAGATTTCCTTCCTGTAAACAAGAGCCAAAGCTCGTATCATTTACACAATCGTTTTTTAAAGGAAAAACATGATAAAAACATGAACAAATTGTTCCTGCATTTTGGATTTACAGTAATTACTTTGTGTATTAACGTCGAGAATTCAGCATCAAATCCTGTCATTTTCACCTTTTTCCTTCACCTTTTCCTCACAATGATGTAGAACTATAATACATAGTAATTAATCATGACGAGTCAATCTGGTCCAGTTCTCTGGACTAAACACCCTAAAACAAAGCCAGTGTCACAATAATACACGTTACAGGTAAATGTAACTGTAGGCCTTCAGTCACATTATTCATGACATAAAAACTCTCAATAAAAGAGAAATTATAGTTTGAATAGTTGACTAAAATAATCGTTAGTTGCAGCCCAAGTATCATTTTTCCCGTTAGACTTTCAATTAGTCAAACTATTTCTATTGTACATCGAGACATAATCAAAGCTGGAAATGTGGCGCCTTAAGGATTCTAGAGAATATTTACAACATTAAGTGTATTATTTATGAATCTTTCGTCATAAAAGGACTTTATATTTCACATAACAAATAGGACTGTGATTCTTGTTGATAGTACTGCATATATTACTGCATATACAGCCTGTGTGTACCCTGTTGTACTCCACTCCATCCTCCAGGTTCCCGTCGTCCTCACAGAAGTCACTGAAGAGCAGATCCTGTTTGCTGAGGCCCTGTGCGATCTGAAAACCACCACAACATTTATGGAATATAAAGTTTGATCAGCCGATACCGATCACATAAATGTTTATATTATATTAGTCTAATTGAAGAATAATAAAGCGTTTCTCACCTTGACGTTATCGATGAGCCACATTAAGGCCCCGAGCACCTGGGGCCACGTGTGAGGGGCCCCCACAGAGAACATGGAGCTCTTGGACAGCACAAACGGATACCTTCAACCACAAGAGCCATTTCAATACACGTACAATACACACGTCTTTCATTTCAATATGAATTAATTGAAATATTCACAGATTTAACAAAGTTAAAAATGAAAGAGAAAACGCACCAAAAACAAGTGATTGTATTCTATTTTGTCTTCTTAAGACAACAGTTTGTACTTTAGTTTGTGCCATGTGAATGTGGCCAGTCAAAGTCAACATAAAGAGGAACATTAAACTTTCTGACAGACTGAACCTCTGAAGTGTCACATGAACATAAACACCATTACTACAGAAATACTGACAGCACGCATTAGGTCAAGCACTGGTAATGCAGCACTCGTATGGGTGCATCCCTTTAAATGCACTTCAAACACCCGCGTGAAGGCGTGGCCCGGCTCCTTACCGCAGGGCTTTGAAGAGCGCCGGGATCTCCTCCTCCACCTTCTGGCTGGGCATCTCGAAGGTGGGGTCGATCTGGCGGTAGATGAACTCGAACATCTTCACAAACTCCTTGGTTGAAGGCGACTGCAGCATCTTGGGCGAGAGCGGCCCCGGGAAGCCATGGTCAGTCAGGAACTAGAGGGACAAAAAGAGCCAGCGTTAATGCCATTTCACACAAATATCAGGACTGCAACTAACAATTATTAGAGCGGTCGACTAATCATTGCGCTGACCTCGTGTAACTGCTTGATGCACTGCTGGACGTAGGACTTGTCGTGCAGCGGACGGACGTCTTTGATCTTTTCCGTTCCCCCGAAGACGGACGAGACGCCGACTCCGCTCGTCCTGAGCAAAGACGACGACGAGAAGACACTTTACACAATGACACTGATGTGGACGGAAACGATTGACATCACAAAAGTCTCTCATTTAATCCGAACAAGCGAGGCATTTCAAAATAAAATGTATACAATGTGATGCCTTTGACAGGTCAGAAACAACTCGTTTTACTGCAACATATTTCAAACTTTACTTGGTTATGAAGTACTAGACGGATACATGACGCTAAATAATAGTTCAAATGTGACTTTACACCAGATCTGCCAATTCTAAAACTATTCAGGAAAGATCACACTTTGCCCGTTACCCTGACAACGCTGCAGGATTCAAGAGCAGTCATCAGGACACAGTTATCGCAGGGTAACAAAGAAGATTGACCGGCGACTATGCTTGAATCCTTTTCTACAATCCTTGAACAAATTCAAATGCGTCCGCTGCACATGTCCAACCAGGAAAAACAACTAGAAACGTCACCAAAATGGTCAAACGGAGGGATAATGGGCACATTTTTAAGTAAAATCCTAAATATTTTTTTGATGAAATGTGCACAGTCCCACCAGGCGTGCGCGTTTAAACCAGGGGGTGCCCAATACGTCGATCGTGATCAACCGGTCGATCTCAGAGGCAGTGGGGTCGATTGCGCCGGAAAGATCCGGAAACGCCACACAGAGGTCAGTCAGCGGGAGAGCAAAGCAGTCGCTCAGTGCGGCTCGCTAAGTGGAGCCACGGAACGCAGAAGCTCAACGAAGGAGACGGAGGGAAAGAGAAGAAGCGGAGACGGGTAAATCCAGAGCGTAATCTTACCTGTAAATGCTCTTTTATTCTTCACAAATCTGTTTGTTGTTGGCGTGAGGAGTGTAACTTTCTCAAAGTTGCAAGCCCCTCCCCCGAGCGTTAGCATGGAGATAATCTCACGAATAAATGATATAATGCTTAAAAGAGCTACAATGAGGGGCCAATAAGCATACTTTTATATTATTTAATCCATTTGTGGCCATTTTATTTTTAAATTAATATGCTGTATTAAAGAGTGGGGACGTTGATTGTTTTTGAAAAATTAATGCTGGCACCGACAGCATGAAGCCAAATAAATTACACATCAATAAAACACACATAACATATCGGGGGTGCGGGGTTTATACGCTCCGTATTTATAGTGGCGGCGGAGAGTCGGGGGGCGTGAAGTGTTTTCTTCTTAGGGGAGGGGCTTATCAGAAAATAATTGAGAACACTGCTATAGCCTAATTATGGATAAACAAAAACCTGTTTGATACCGACTATAAAAACAATACTAAATTATACAATAATTAAGATCTATCGTAGATCTTTGGGCTTTGTTGAATATAAAAGTAGCTCGTGAGCCAAAAACGCGTTCCACAAACACCATCTCGCAAAACGAAACAGACGTGAGCATAATTCGCATGAGGCTGGTGAAAGACATCGGGATAGACACTTTGAAGCTTAATTAGAAGTGATAAAAGGTGCAGAGGCGTCGTACCTGGCTCCGAAGAAGCTCGTCCTCTTCTCCGACGTCACAGACTGAGGCCTCGACATACTGAGCTTCCCAAATGAAGGTTTTCTGCTGAGAAATGCACCACTTTTACAGTCACGTTTCACCATCAGTACAGCAACTTAATGCGTACTACTGTAGGTTGTTATTTGCGTCGTACAAATTATGATTGACTGCAGTGAGTAATCTGAATAATATAGAGACTAGTACACTTTAAAAAACAATTATAATCATGTTAGAATCATTGTAATCGTTAGCTGGACAATACAAACTAAAGCAAATGTGGAAAAAACCCTTTGATAACAAATACAGCAGCTTTTTAAAATCGCCTCATGTAAATAAATAATGTCAGTAATGTACTTTTTGTAAAAATTCCATCTAAAAGCGTATTACATTTCAACGTGTATTATTATGTTCAAAAAGTGTACAATTGAAATAATCATTTGGCTAAAAAGAAAGATTACTGTGGACTAGTTTGCTACTAAAATAATAATTGTTAGTTTCAGCTCTGGTAGTAATAGTTCTACTTGATTCAATATTTGTATTTCTTACGTTTTACCTTCAGAAACTATTGTATTTTTCTCATTCTTTGAAAATACCGTATATTCCGGACTATAAGTCGCACCTTTTTTCATAGTTTTGGCCGGGGTGCGACTTATACTCCAGAGCGACTTATGTGATATTATTTGTTATTTTCACACTTGCAACCGCAGTTCATTCTCCAGTGCAACTTATAGGTCTTTTTTTCGGGCCGGTGCGACTTATAGTCCGGAAAATACGGTACCAGAGTGCGTGTCTCACCTCTGGGGCGTGGTGTCCTGGACCCTCATGGCCAGCTCTGAATGCCGGCCCCCTGCTCGGCTCACTCTTCGACTGAAAAGAGGACAAAAGAATACAATTAAGACGAGTCAAGCAAGTCAAACTCTGTCCAAATAAAGAGAGAAGAAAAGAGACCACATCAAGGCTAATTTTAGGATTTTTGGCCCATTCAACTTCCATTTTCATTGTTTTCATTTCAAAGTAAAAGTACGCAGGGTCAAAATCACACTTCACAACATTCTCCAGGCAAGTACAAGTCAGGTTTGTGGAGAGGCAAGCCCCCTCACTGTAAGGACACAAGTTTTTCACTGCAATAAAACGATCTAAAATGAGGGGAAATGTTTGAAACAACTTTAAATTAAGTTTTCAGAGTTTTTTTTTGCTGAAAGGTGACGTATTAGGACTTTAAAAACGGTACATCTCTGTTCAGCTTTGTTTTTTACTGTGATATTGATTATTGTCTGTGCCACGTTTTATTTGTATGTTTAATACATATTTTCTTGTTTTGTGAAGGACTTTGAATTGTCCTCCACAAATAAACGTGCCGATTAAAGCTTGTTAAATACATAATATTCTAGTTACAAAGTCTGTTATTTTCTAGTAACAATCTGTCATTACTTTTTTGTATCCAACAAGTCGTAACACAGACAATTTGGAGCTTTTCACTTTGTAATTAGTATAAAATGAAAGCGCATTACTTAAATTCATTGCAGATTATTATTGTTGTTGTTTTATGTTTTACCTGGAACTGGCTTTAGCTAACGACTTTTAATTGAATCCACAGCATTAACTGTTAGCTTAAACTAATCAAGCTAAGATTGATTTTACAGCTTTTCTCATTTCAAACAAGACAAACTACAAACCACATCATCATGAATAAGTGTTATAAGTGTTATAAGTGTTATAAGTGTTATAAGTGTTATAAGTGTTATAAGTGTTGGCTCACGTACCGCTCCATGGTTTAATCTGGAAAAACTGCAGGAGAAAAATAAACTAACGTGAAATTCAAACGCGAAGAAGAAACGAACCTCCCGCTCACAACAACAGGAAGTGACGGAACTGCGAGCTCCGGGGGAAACAACAGCTTCGCGTTTTATGTTCCGCTTCTAATAAACTCATTTCGTTTGTGTTTGTTAAATTGATAATATATGTATAGATATATTTGAAAATAAATATTACAGGTAAAAATACAAATCAAAAATACATATAAACCGAGTATATTGATACCAGACGAAAGCATAATAATATTTCACACACACAAGTGAAATGCAAGGGTAAATCATTCTTAAATGTCAGATTGGAGTTATTTGTTGTACAAGTTGTATATTGGCATTTGTATTTGGTACTTTGGTATCTGGTCAGGAGAAGAATTATCTACAATTATTTAACCTTTTCAGCATAGATGTGATTTAGATCTGATGTATTGCCCTCAAAGGGAAATGTGTCCTCTGCATTTGACCCATCTTTCACTGCAGCTGGACATCTCCTCAGGAGCAGGGGTCACTGCAGTGCATGTGTCTGCTGACTGACTTCTTATCGATGCAACATGTTGTATTGTGGAACCTTTAAAGCAGTGGTTCTCAACCTGGGGGTCGTGAAACATTTTCAGGGGTCCCTAGATGAAATGAGGGAACGTTTGAAAATGGACACATAGACTTAAACTTGATTAAAATGTAGATTATGTTCTCAAAATAAAATCAAACATTAAACATGAGGCAATATTACAGAACAGAAATGCCAAAAGCTTTTATTTTGGGGCTGAAAAAGTTTGAGAACCACTGTTTTAAACAACATCGAATGCAGTTATTCTTAAGCTGCAGACGAGGCAGAATGTATGGAACTATTCATATGACAAGTGTGTGTGACATTAAAGGTGGTGTGGACATTATATTCTAATGCATTTCATTAATCTACTCATATAAATATCAATTTAGGAACCTATTTTAGGAGTATGTGTGTGTTGGGATTCATAAGGCAAAACCACATCAACAATACACAAAACTCATTCAATGTAGACAGAGAATTCACAGCCCTAATGTACAAGTACTCAATGTACAAGTACTCAATGTACAAGTACTCAATGTTCACCAGTCGATCTGATTCAGATCTGAAAATTGGTAAAACATCTCATCTTCTTAAACAGATCTTTCTAATATATATAGTGTTTTTGAGCTGTGTCCAGGTTATTTCCTTTGCAGACCAATAAAGCTCGGCCAAGTCTAAAAGAAAATAGAACTTGTTGAATCAGCATTCGTTCAGGTGATTTTGTTTCTTGTATGAATTGGAAAGATCAGATTAAGACTTTAGGCAAACAAGTGACAAAGAAGTAGAAAATTTATTGCAGTATTTGTTCCACCAAAAGGATATAAATACTCCTCCTCTGACGCTATGGTGACCTAATACATCAAAATCTACATTTACAAAATATACTCCTGTGGGCCACGTATACTGCATGCGTAGATCGAAATAGAATAAATTATATTCAGGACTCTGCCATTGTACAGCTTGGACAAATAAAAGTGAATAAAATAATAATAAAAAAATCTTATTTTTCTGCTTTTATCGTTTTCTTTCAAATATCTAAAAACTAAACTGAAAATCATCCAGACGCTGATTGTATAATAAACCCCGAAACACTTGAATAAGAACATCAAAAAGACTAATTTCCAACATTCACTTTAGGTTTTATTTCTTTTTTTTACAGATTTTTTGTCTTCAGAGATATAAACATTTTAGTTTTGCTGTGTTAAACTATAATACAGTGGGAGTAGAAATGAAGGACTAGAATCTGCTGCACAACAGCGAAGGGGCTCCCACTACAATGTTGACGAACATTTCCTCCTGGTCTCGGTCTGGGCCTTTTCCCCTCGGGGCGTGGCGGGGCGGGGTCGTTCCTCCCCACGCCCTCCGGATTCCTTCTCCCGCACTCGGCAGCATGAGCAGTCCCTCTGTAGAAGTCTCTTTGCAAGAATAACTCATGTAAAAGTATGTAGTGTCAAATTTCTCCCGGGGGCTTCTTACAAAATGAGGAAGGGGAGAAAAGGGGGAGGAATCCAGTGACGTTTTGGCTGTGGTGTTGAGGGGGGCGGGGCAGGGCGGGAGCGCGAGGGCGGGGCAAGAGGAGTAGAAACAAAAAAAAAAACAAAAAAAAAAACACAACACCACACAGGGACTATTAGCTAGCCCCGCCTTCCCGCGCCGCGTACAGGGACCGTAACGTCTGTACCACTTTGTTGCTCAGTTTATGGTTGCTGGTCATGGCGATCTTTTTGTAAATGACGTCCGAGTCCTTGATCGTGTCCACCCAGGGCACGAGTTTGCGTCCGTCGCGCTTCTTGGCCTCCGCCCACGGCCCGGAGTAGGAGCCCGCCATCCAGTTGACGGTGTAGCCGTGCGAGCTCTTCTGGACCACGCGGGCGATCTGCGGCCGGTCCTTGTACTTGGGACAGAAGAGCGCGATCACGTCCATCACCTCCACCGTCTCGCTCATGCGGCCCGGGTCCGAGTCGCCGCGCCGGGGCTTTCGAGAGGACTGTGGGGGGGAGAGAGAGAGAGCATGTCAGTGTGAGAGGAACAAACACAACCAGCCTGCCTCACGGGGAACACGACGCTCTATCGTTAGACGCAGACAGCACACAGCGGTCTCATTTGAACAGGAATAGCGAATTTTACACAATATCTGTGCTGGGGTGAAACAGATTGGACTTCATTTTCATGAAAGAATTTGGTACAGCCCCTTTAAATAAAGCAAGGGGACCTGGTTTTCTTTTTCTTTTCTTTTTGAAAGGATTTTTTGGCCCGTAGGCTCGATCAGACAGGATAGTATAGCGTGAATTAGGGTTCAGAGAGAGAAGAACACTGTAGCAAACTGTGGAGAGCCGGACTCGCACTCACGACGCAAATGGAGCACGTGTGATATCAACTCGACCGCCGAGCAGCAGGCGGGGCCAAAAGGAGGAAGTACGTTCTTAAATCTACACAACTGGCTCTCACATAGACTTAGGTGCATCGTTTAAATTCACTTTGAATCATCATCAGACTTTAGAACAGCCCAGAGCGCAGCTTACGACTCTTACTTCTGGGTTTAAGATAAAATACTTCATTTTCAGCAGCAGACAGCGTGCAGCCTTCACAGTGAACTCTGGGGTACAATAACCTCTACAAACATGGCCAGTTAAATGAAGTTAGTCCGGCCGTGGTCGTGTGATTCTTCTTGGATACGTCTCTCACCCCTGGAGTTCGCTCGTCGCCTTCGCTGTCGTCGTCGTCCGTCTCGGGCCCGGCCTGGTGCCGGGGGCTGGGTCCGGACAGGACGGTGCCGGAGCTGCCGAGCAGAGCGTTTATGGCTTTGTTTCTGATGTTGGCACTGGCCGACGCCTCGCCCTCCTCGTCCTCCTCGTCCGGATCCAAGTGCTCCATCAGAACCTTGAACTGGACGGACAAGAAAAAGACACGTGAAGAACGACTTTCATCAACTCCAGGAGGTCAGGCTTTAGCCGTTTAGCGGTTTAAAAAGGTGGTGTGCCTGGTGTTTTACCGTCTTTACACGTGAAAACAGAACTAGTTCATGTTAAAGGCGTAATGGACGATTTCTTGGCCCAAATCTGAGTCTCATTTCCTCGTGGCGTGGACTGTCGATTAGTCCTGCCACATATCAATCAAAGGATTCACCTACCGCTCACCTGCAGCCTCGTTCTAGCTCATCCCCAGGAGAGCAGCACGTTTCCCTGTGTCTAAGAGCATGGATCTATCATAATATAGTTCCCCCAGTGTACGGGACAAAATGAAGACAGAAAAAGACTGTTCGAGCTGACTCAGAAGAAGACGGAAATCTACGGGAGACGAGATGCGCGATCCGTCGCGCTAATAAACAAAGGCATGTGTGTGTTGTATCAGTCCACACGGGGGAGTGCGCATGCGCACTTCCACCTGAGTTCTCAAATCGCCGACGAATCGTCCATTGCGCCTTTAAACTCTTGAGAGAGTTTATAACGACCTTTAGAGGGCGCCAGCGAGCTAACGACACACTTTCCGCTCGGAGGAGAATAAAACGCACTATAATTAGACACATTATCATCTGGTCGTTTTTACAAGTTCTTTATTCTGGGGCAAAACTGATTGAGAGATAACGCCAATTCTACTGTCTAAAACAATATGTATAATAAATATTATTATTCGAGATTTATAATTAAAACTCTGGAACTCTTTGGATTATAATTTAAAAACATCAACCAAAGTCTATATCTTTAAGAAACGGTTTAAAGCAATAACAATGAAATCATGTGAAACACAATCGGGTTCAGACATTTTAATCCGTCGTCTGTGTTTTAGTCGAGCAATTTGTTTTATTTGTATTATCAGGATTCACACGAGTGAGTTTAGATTGAGGAGTGACTCGAGAATGTGCTCTCTGTCGGCATGGTTACTCAAACGTTTTCAATGTTCACCTGCCGATCTCTTCACCATCAACTGGCTCTCTTAAAGGGGGTGACGGATACTGTAATTCAGCTCTCCTTTAAACAGTCTTTTAATACTATTCGATCGGTAACACGTGTGGAATCATTTGTACGGATTCATCTTTAAGACTTCTTGTTCGCCCTTTGTGGACTCTCTGCGGCGGCTCAGAGTCCTACAGCGCCCTCTAGTGTTCCGCTCATTTTAATGTGTTTCCACTATCTGCCGCGGGTGGACGGCGCGACACGGGTAAAGGACAGTACTCACGTCGAGGTACTGCTTGACTATCCGCCGCTTGACGTCCTCGGAGAGCGTGGCGTGGGCCATGTTGTTGGAGATGAAGTCGATGGTTTGCCGCGGGTGGAAGAAGATGTTGTTTTTGCGGTTCACGGCCTTGTCGTACACTTTGGCCGACTCCGTGGGGGAATACTTCTGGATTTTACTGCGGACGCACGGGGAGACTTTGATTATGTGTGGCTGTGATTCCAACAGATCAAAACAATACACAAATGAAAGAATGATGCCATTTCTGCTGTCTGAAACAATATGTATAGTAAATATCATGATTATAGTTTTATAAGTATTAGTGTGGAAGTGAAAGAGGAATAGAATCTATTCCTTAGGATCAAAATAGTAATTTGTAATAACTGGTCCTGCTCACACAAAACAAAAACTGGCATAAACCCAAACCTCTGCCAGCACTAATGTTTATACGCGATTATAATTTAGGAGGCTTATGCTTAAGGCAGCGGGGTCCAAAGCGTTTTCACTGGGGGCCGCATTTTGAAAGCTAAAGGGCAGAGGGCCACAGACAACCCGACAATGAAGTGAATCATTTGGCATTTGACAGTTTTGATGCCTCCACACCTTTAATAAGACTTGGAACATTAATATTAAGGTTGCTATTACATAAACATGTTTGACTTTTTCCAATTTAACAGTAAAAAGTAAAACATTTTATTGTTTAGGCCAATTTAGGAGGAAGCCGGAGGGCCAACAAAATTGGTCTGAGGGCCGCATTTGACCCCCGGACCACAGTTTAGACACCCCTGCATTAAGGTGAGTTAAAGTGCCCCCTACAGGTCGGACGACTCATTGAACTAAGACGCAGTTTGATATATTTTAAATTTTGCTAGAAAATTATTAAAATGTGATCTCAGAATAGCACCATATTTAGGTTTATCATTTCACTTCCTGTTTGAAATTGATGACATCACACTAGGAAAATACCCAGAAAACACTGGGTCAAAACAAAAATGTTTAAATTTTATTTGACAAATAAAAATACACGAGAGCGACTTTATTTTGAGTAAAAAAAAGTTGTTTCTTTGTGTAAATGATGCATAAAATTTTACTGGAATGAGTGTCCCTGGTGTGATGTCACACATTTTCTACAGATTTTTCAACTTTTCTCTACAAACACCTGCTTGATTGGTGTAAAACTATAATGTATATGTACAACAGATATAAATACACCAAATAAAGTCAACATTAGACAAACCCGTCACTTTAACTACATCTGTTTGGTGAATCTATCGCTCATGGACTTACATAAACCCTTTCCATCCATCTGAGATTAATACAGTAAATTCTAGAACACCATAGCAACCGATGTAAACACACTGTACCTGTCAGAGAACCCGTAGAGATTCTTCAGGTGTTGCTTGAGCACCAGCAGTAAAAGTATGCCCTGGACTGCGTTGGCAAAGTCCAAGAGTCCGATGGGGTTGTCCGGGAGACGCCTCATCACTTTGTCCGCGTCTTCCACGTCCAGGTCGTCCAGGTCGGACTCTGACTCGGACTCGGAGTTCGCCGGGCGCTTGCCGTGTTTCTTCGGCCTCCGCACCTCCTCCCGGCGCCGCTCTTCGTCGCTTTCGCCGTTTTCGCTTCGGGAGGAGTTGCAGTTCATGTTCCCGTCGTCCTCCTCTCCGTCCGACGCGCTCCGCCACTCCTTCTTCTCCTTCTTCACCTTCTTCTCTTTGCGCTTGGGCTCCTTTAGTAGAAGCTGTGAAGAGAAGAGAGAAGAATAAGCTTTGAAATCAGACTAAATGGTCTCAACTCTTTCAAACGAACCATGTGACTAAAGGACAGACGTGAAGCTGCGGTTTGGCTAAAAATAGGCGTCCATTGAGCCATTGAGCCATTTCTCTCGTCTTATAAGATTTACGGATGTCAAGTGGCTGAATGGAAGTAAAATAAGGAGATAAGTTTAATGTTTGACTCACAGACGGCCTAACTAATGCATTGGACATTATTTTTTTTTTAATCAACACAATACACTGTTCTGCATTCAATATAATAAATATTGAATGCAGAACAGTGTATTGTGTCGATGAGACGTTACCGTTACATTATCGACCAAATAAAGGATAAAACACTGTGACTCGTGCTTCTTCATAGCGAATATGAACACATTTTTCTTTTTTTTTTACTCTTCTTTGAGATTCTGATTAAATAATACCACTGTCTTCATTATAAAATGTCTTTGTTTATGTGTTTTAGAATCACAATTGATGTCGATTAATCGTTACAGCGCTACAAATAACCAGAGCATATCCACAAAAACATACTACAGGCGTTGGGCTAATACAGAGCAGACCATCACTAAAGTATCTCTAAAAGAGGAAACGGTGAACAGCACTTGAGGTAGGCGTCCGTAGTGTCTGTAAGCGTCTGTAGTCATCTGTAGCGTCTGTAGAAGTCTGTACCTCTCTGAAGGTCTGCAGCAGGTTGCTCCCGGACACAGACAGAGTGATGTCGATGTGGTGCATGATGAAGAGCGGCTCTTCCTGGCTCTGGTACGGGAAACAGGCCAAGTTATCCGCCACAAACAGCAGCATGTTCACCTCCGTTTTCTGAGGGAAGAGAGACGCAGTCACCGTTAAAGACCAAATGTCCTGTGTCCAGTTAACACGTAGGTGCCATTAAGAAATACACGTATCCTTCAAAAAGTGTGACACATCTTCCCCCACCGTGTACTCACCGAGCTGTCGTCGAACTGGTTGAGCAGCGCGATGAGGAAGGCCCTGCGGTGCTGCCGGTTCCCCCGGATCATGGTGAAGAGGTGAGCGCACAGGGCCGAGTTCGTCTCGTCCTGTCGGAAGCCGCGGATGATGGCCTTCCTCGACGAGCGGATGGCCTGCTGCAGCGTGTAGGACATCTTCATCCCCGCCACCGCCTTCATCTGAGGACGGAGCGCACGCACGCTCCGGTTACACTTCCGTCTTAAGTCTACTTTCAAAAGCGCAACGCATCACCCGCAACAACACGTACACGGTTAAGCTAATGTTCTCAAATACAATTCCCCCTAAAATGCGACTTATACTCCGGAAAATACGGTACATCTTTAAGTGGGAGCTTCTGTGACAATATGCAATCATTTTAACATTTGCGTTTCTTTCTCCTTCAGATATGATTTAGCTTTATTCTCCTTTCTGCGTCAGTCTTTTGAAAATGCCAGATTCTGTGCATCGTTTAATATTGTATGTGTATAGTAATAACAACAAACTGTCTGACAAACACTGTTACATGTGTCATTCAGCTTCATACTCGTGTGCGATACTGTCATACTCGTGTGCGATACTGTCACACTCGTGTGCGATACTGTCACACTCGTGTGCCATACCGTCACACTCGTGTGCCATACCGTCACACTCGTGTGCCATACCGTCACACTCGTGTGCCATACCGTCACACTCGTGTGCCATACCGTCACACTCGTGTGCCATACCGTCACACTCGTGTGCCATACCGTCACACTCGTGTGCCATACCGTCACACTCGTGTGCCATACCGTCACACTCATGTGCGATACTGTCACACTCATGTGCGATACTGTCATACTCCTGTGCCATACTGTCACATTCATGTGCGATAATGTTTCCCCCCCTTAAATAATACTTGGCATGTTTGGCGAGCCGGATTATAGAGACAAACGGGCCATATGTGGCCCGCGGGCCGTAGTTTGCCCACCTCTAATTTAGAGTATAAGAGTTTTTTTTTCTAAGTTATCGTTTTTTTTAAATGTTTTTTTATTATACTTCTGTGCCTTATCAATGTTGCAACGCTGGAATTTCCCCATTGTGGGACAAATAGAGGTTATTTTATCTTATAATCTAATATATAATTATTTTATATTTTGGACATTTTAAGTAACAATATAACCGGGTCTCACATGAATGAAGCCGGTGTACTTCTTGTCGATCTCCACGAGCTGCTGGTCGGCCTTGTTCCTCATGGCGGCCTCGGGGTCTGTTCCTATGGCGATGAGGTAGGGCACGCACTGCACAACAAACAAACAAACACCACTTTTAAGTAAAGAACGGCTCATACCACAGCCACCACACGACACATTGCTCAGTTAACACTTTAAAAAATAGAACTTTAAAAAGAGTTGACTTTTCTGCTTTTTTAACTGAGCGTTTTATTTGGATTGAAAACAGAAACAAAAACAAAAACATAAACTTACACATCATGTAAAGTGTAATAGTGTGAGAATAATATAAAGAGGTGAAAATTTATGTCTATAAAAAAAAAATCAACAAAAAAATTATATTTTTTTGGGGGGGAAAGGAAGTATCCATTTTTATTTTTTCCAAAATAAAGTTAGCCATAAAGCAACGTGAACATCTGAGACGACGTTTGGACTGAAAGAAGAACTGAATTTTCTGCATCGTAGTGCTAATCTACAACACCTAATCTAAATCGTAATATTGCCATGCGACGCTGCTGAATCCCATCAATGTCCCTGTATAAGAGAATAAACTTGCAGAACGAAATAAAGAGCAGTGGGTGGATGAGGCCCTGACCTGCACAGGGTGGATGAGGCCCTGTAGGCAGCTCGTGTGTTCTGACCTGCACAGGGTGGATGAGGCCCTGTAGGCAGCTCGTGTGTTCTGACCTGCACAGGGTGGATGAGGCCCTGTAGGCTGCTCGTGTGTTCTGACCTGCACAGGGTGGATGAGGCCCTGGTTGAGGGTGAGCGCGATGACGTTGAGAGCGAAGTGTCTGACGCTGGACTGCGTGTGGAAGAAGGCCTCCAGCACCTGCTTCAGGTACAGCTGCATGATGGAGCTGCTCATGCCCGAGGAGATGTCGCCCATCTCCTTCAGATCCTCCTGTTTGGACAGCTTTTTCCCTGCAACACAAGAGGAACGGCCCGGTGAGCGCTACAATGGATCATCTGAAAGGCTAACAACAAATACCCCGTCTCACTAATGTATACAACCTGCCAACCCTGTAGTTTAAACATCTCATGGCCCAGATAAACCCTGCCCAATCTAACATTTTACTTTTTAACAAGCTTTGGAGTAACACTAGAATAATGACGTACATTCCCTGTCGGCCTCCTGCATGCGCGTGTCTTCCTCCTGAAGGTAGGTCTGCAGGTTTTTGAGGATCTGGATCTTGAGGTTGATGGAGGTGTTGGAGTCGGCGAGGATCCCGTTGTACAAACTCTTGACTTCGGGCATAAACATCTGACTGGGATGCATGATGACGAGGAACCCTGAGGGGACATAAGCAGCTCCATTTAATGCAACGTGAAGGTCAAAGTGGGGCTCTGAGCTGTGTGAAAACAGATTCAAAAGGTTAAAGTTACAGTAGAGTTACAGTAGTTTCAGTAAAGTTACAGTAGAGTTACAGTAGAGTTACAGTAGTTTCAGTAAAGTTACAGTAGAGTTACAGTAGTTTTAGTAGTTTCAGTAGAGTTACAGTAGTTTTACAGTAGTTTCAGTAGAGCTACAGTAGTTTTAGTAGTTTCAGTAGAGTTACAGTAGTTTTACAGTAGTTTCAGTAGAGCTACAGTAGTTTCAGTAGAGTTACAGTAGTTTCAGTAGAGTTACAATCGTTTCAGTAGAGTTACAGTAGTTTTAGTAGTTACAGTAGTTTCAGTAGAGTTATAGTAGTTTTAGTAGAGTTACAGTAGTTTTACAGTAGTTACAGTAGAGCTACAGTAGTTTTAGTAGTTACAGTAGTTTTAGTAGAGTTACAGTAGTTTTAGTAGAGTTACAGTAGAGTTACAGTAGTTTCAGTAGTTACAGTAGTTTCAGTAGTTACAGTAGTTTTGTAGTTTCAGTAGAGTTACAGTAGTTTTAGTAGAGTTACAGTAGTTTTAGTAGTTACATTAGTTTCAGTAGAGTTACAATAGTTTCAGTAGTTTTGTAGTTTCAGTAGTTACAGTAGAGCTACAGTAGTTTTACAGTAGTCTCAGTAGAGCTACAGTAGTTTTAGTAGTTTCAGTAGAGTTACAATAATTTCAGTAGAGTTACAGTAGTTACAGTAGTTTTGTAGTTTCAGTAGAATTACAGTAGTTTTAGTAGAGTTACAGTAGTTTTAGTAGAGTTACATTAGTTTCAGTAATTACAGTAGTTTTGTAGTTTCAGTAGAATTACAGTAGTTTTAGTAGAGTTACAGTAGTTTCAGTAGAGTTACATTAGTTTCAGTAGTTACAGTAGTTTTGTAGTTTCAGTAGTTACAGTAGAGCTACAGTAGTTTTAGTAGTTTCAGTAGAGTTACAATAGTTTCAGTAGAGTTACAGTAGTTTCAGTAGTTACAGTAGTTTTGTAGTTTCAGTAGTTACAGTAGAGCTACAGTAGTTTTACAGTAGTCTCAGTAGAGCTACAGTAGTTTTAGTAGTTTCAGTAGAGTTACAATAGTTTCAGTAGAGTTACAGTAGTTTCAGTAGTTTCAGTAGTTTTGTAGTTTCAGTAGTTACAGTAGAGCTACAGTAGTTTTACAGTAGTCTCAGTAGAGCTACAGTAGTTTTAGTAGTTTCAGTAGAGTTACAATAGTTTCAGTAGAGTTACAGTAGTTTTAGTAGTTACAGTAGTTTTAGTAGAGTTACAGTAGTTTTAGTAGAGTTACAGTAGAGTTACAGTAGTTTCAGTAGTTACAGTAGTTTCAGTAGTTACAGTAGTTTTGTAGTTTCAGTAGAGTTACAGTAGTTTTAGTAGAGTTACAGTAGTTTTAGTAGAGTTACATTAGTTTCAGTAGAGTTACAATAGTTTCAGTAGTTTTGTAGTTTCAGTAGTTACAGTAGAGCTACAGTAGTTTTACAGTAGTCTCAGTAGAGCTACAGTAGTTTTAGTAGTTTCAGTAGAGTTACAATAATTTCAGTAGAGTTACAGTAGTTACAGTAGTTTTGTAGTTTCAGTAGAATTACAGTAGTTTTAGTAGAGTTACAGTAGTTTTAGTAGAGTTACATTAGTTTCAGTAGTTACAGTAGTTTTGTAGTTTCAGTAGTTACAGTAGAGCTACAGTAGTTTTACAGTAGTCTCAGTAGAGCTACAGTAGTTTTAGTAGTTTCAGTAGAGTTACAATAGTTTCAGTAGAGTTACAGTAGTTTTAGTAGTTACAGTAGTTTTAGTAGAGTTACAGTAGTTTTAGTAGTTACAGTAGTTACAGTAGAGTTACAGTAGAGTCCAGAACAAAAGGATAAGAATCACAGTGACACATGCAGTACTTATTTGAATTATTTTTGGATTATACATGTAATTTATTGCCTCGGCTAATAAAAGAAAAGACTGATTTAAGATGACCTATAGTTACTTGTATACATGTATGTAATACAACAAGCATTTTTAGGACAAAGGAAGTCTCCTCTAATGACAGAAATATTGTTACTATGACATCACATCTTACCCAGGCCGATAATGGCTTTTGTCTTGACCTCCTCATCGTCATGTTTGGTGAAATATAACAACAGCTCCAGAACCTTCTCCTTTATGATCACCTAAACAAAACATTCAGTCAGGAAATAGAGCATTTTAAACATTTATCCATCAGGCACTTATCAGAATAAACAATGCTTTATTCAAAAATTATTATTTTATCATACTCGGGCTCTTGACTTTTTGGGTAAAATTATTAAAAATCGGAAACTAAAATATTGATGAAGATTGATTTTTTTTTGGTACTCTGAGGATTTCATAAACACATTTTTTGACAGCTATCGGTTAAAATATTCTGAGAGACAATGTACAAATAAATAGTATCATTGAGTAATTTGTAAAGTGTTTAATCTTCTCATTTTAATTGTTTTATATAGATGTATTAATGCAGCAGTCTTTACGAAAAAACAAAACAAAAACCACACACTTTTATCATGTGTTTTAGAGTCAAGAGAGCGATTAATAAAATAGTCAACACATATTTAAATACTCGATTAGTCACAATTGTTGCAGATCTAATATTGAAAGCCATTACGTTTTTTGTTGCAGTGTGTTTGGAAAATAGAAATTTAAAGGAACATTTTGAAAATGTTTTAAAAATATGTTTTTAAATCATATTGCCCAGGCCCACATCCAACAGTATTTAGCGTTCTATAATAATAACAGTATTTAGTTTTCTATACTAATAACAGTATTTAGTTTTCTATCATAATAACAGTATTTAGTTTTATATAATAATAACAGTATTTAGTTTTCTATACTAATAACAGTATTTAGTTTTCTATACTAATAACAGTATTTAGTTTTCTATAATAATAACAGTATTTAGTTTTCTATCATAATAACAGTATTTAGTTTTATATAATAATAACAGTATTTAGTTTTCTATAATAATAACAGTATTTAGTTTTATATAATAACAGTATTTAGTTTTCTATACTAATAACAGTATTTACCTGTAAATAAAAGTGTTCTATTTTGTTTTTTATACGGTTTACTTACCTGCTAATAGTATTACCTAGTCTTGTGCTAGTTATTTTTACTTTATTTTATTTTTGTTCTATTATCATTATTTTATTATTATTATCTGATTATCTTTATTTTGTATTTTTATTATCTACTTTATTTTATTTCCCCCCTCCATTCCCTACTAAGATAGGAGAGGAGTTTTGTTAAGAGTTTTTTGTTTTGTTAAGAGTTCTATTAAGAGTGTGTTTTTGAAACTTCCTATAATCTGTCCTTTCCTCCTGTTCTACTGCCTTGTAACAACGAAATTTCCCCTTGTGTGGATATTAAAGGTTTATCTTATCTTATCTAATTTAGTTGTATATAATAACAGTATCTAGATTTCTATTCTAATAACAGTATTTAGTTGTATATAATAATAACAGTATGTAGTTTTCTATACTAATAATTCATGTTGTATTACTTCTAATAAAAGACAAAGCACATTCTAAAACTATTCATTGTTTCATTACTTACGCCAGTTCAAATTAGTCTAGTTCAGATGCTTGTTCAAATCTGATTTGTAAAATAGTGAGATTTTTGTGTTGTTATTTCTTGTTGAGGCCAGTACCTTTGTGGGGCCCTTGAACTCCTCCTGATCGAAGTCAAAGTGTCGAGCAAGGGCCCCCACGGTGAAGAGCGACCGCAGGAGGAAAGGCTTGTTCGCCGCCAGAGTCGTGCTGTTGGGGTCGTCCTGGTGCTGATTCTTCAACTTGTTAAGTGCTCCTAAAATACACACACAAATAATGAACTTAAAGCGCCCCCTGCAGGTCCGACGACTCAGTGAATTAAAATGCATTTCAGATAATTGTATTTAGAATTCCGTTAAATTATAAAACATTTTATCACACAATAGCTAATTTTTTAGGTTTATAATCTCACTTCCTGTTTGTAATTGATGACATCACACTAGGAAATTAACGAGAGAAAACTGGGCAAAAACTCATCTAATGTCACAATTATTTTTATTGGACAAATGAAAATATATGAGAGCGACTTTATTTTGTTGAATTAATGTTTAGAGAGTCAAAAAAGTTGTGTAAATTCTGCATAAACTTTGACTGGAAAGAGTGTCCCTGGTGTGATGTCATTTCCTGTCATTTTCTACAGATTTTTCAACATTTTCCCCACAAATACCTGCTCGATTGGTGTAAAACTATAATTCATATGTACAACGGGTATAAACACAAAAAATAAAGTCAAAATTAGAACATCGTAAAAACCTGCCATCGGCACTTTAATCATTTACCTATGCGACATCACAGCACACTGCAAAACGAATATACATCTTGCACTTAAAAACTCAAATAAATATGTTTAAAAAAATTAAATACATAATAACCAGCTCTACAAACTAAAAAAATCTAAATTAAAAAAATTCTAAAAACATTAATACATCCTAAAAAAAAATGCCTTACCATAAAACCTGTTGAAGCAAGCCCATACAAACTTATAGTTGCGAGTGACTTTGTTGACGATGGCTCCGAGACAGCTCACGCAGTGCTGCACCACCTGCGGATTATCGAGAGTTAGAATCACGTTCGCGCCTCGCTGCTCCCGCAACCGGCTTCGCGCGTCGATCACGTACAGTCATGCCGTATTTGATGATCAGCTTCATCAGGTCTTCCTCTATGGTGGCCAGAAAGGTCTCGCTGGGATGGTCCATCAGTGGAATGACGAGCTCCAGGATCTTGGCCACGTTACAGATGACCATGAAGTCGTTGGCAGTCTGCGGCAGAGATGACGAGCTCGTTCATAAGCCGATTAGGTTGTACATTTGAACAAAGACAGACTGACGGACGTCGCTTAACTCACGTTGCACTTGGTGGTCAGGTACGGCTGCATCGTCATGGCGTGCTTCACCATGAGTTGAGCCCGGATCTTGCTGAACAGATATAATGTGGTGATGCACGCTACCAGCCGCTGGGAATTCACGCCTTTGTTATCTACAGAAAAAAGAAAAGTGTAGAATGTTAAATACATGATTAACCCGATGCGCAGGGGGGAAAAAAGGACCGTAAAAGCACCGACCCGAGAGAGACTCCTCGTATTTGAGAATGTGCTCGACCAAATTGTCCACCAGCTGCACACAGGCTTTTTTGGCCGGTTTATACGAGGCGTCCTCTTCAGACTTCAGAAGCTAAAGCACCAACAAACAATAAGTATATACATATAAAACCGCTGTGTCGTTATAAAACAAAGACTTACATTTTGTAGAAGCTGTTCAAACCAGTCATAGCCGGTGTCTTTGCACGCCGCCACCTAAAACAAACACATGGAAATCCAGACTGTGATGGCGCTCACGTTTACGTGGCGAAGTCATTTCGAAGCGACACTAACCACGTCTGTGATGTTCAGGATCTTCCTCGTCATCGTTTCTTTGTCGTGAGCTGGGGTTGGAGTAAACCACAGTTTTTGGAATGTCTCGTTCACCAGTTTCTGTTGAGAGCGGGTTCAGTCAGAAGCGGTACACGAATACATCCGCACGTGCACGTGAACGGTTTGCAGGAACAGACCTTGATGCCTTCCTCGTCGTTGACTCTCCTGATCATCCTCACGCACATCTCTGTGACCTTGTTGAACTTGGGCTGCTCCAGGCAGATGTCTCGAAGGATTTTGATCACTCTTTTCCTCACACTGATGCCAGTATCCTGCACAAGACAGAAATAGCAGTTACTAGACAGGAGTTCGTATTTCTAGGCACTAGGGGGCAGCAAAATACAGCTCGTGGAATGAACTTTACATGACCCCACAGGACAGTTAAGACACAACAACACAAAAGGGAGACAGGCGTCTATTTGCTTGGTCCTTTTCTTATTTAGCATCATTAAAAGCAGCCGTATTGTTCCTACAGTATGACAGAAAGTACTTTATTAAACCCATTCAGTGTGTAAGGATAAACCCACTGTGTGACCACCGTGCCCCTTTCAGAATCAGTTCTATGGTTTTTCACTACACTCTGGTTCCAGGGTACAGCTGGGGCAGAAATGAGAACCAGTTCCAGTAAAAAAACACAAAACAAACAGTGGAAACTGAGCTGGCACAGCCCAGACCTGGCTCTGAACCAGCCCAAGTGGGAAAAGGTGTTAGTTAAGAGTTGAGGCCACTGATGTTAAAGAGTTGATGTATCTTACCAGTATCCTCTCGACGAGCATGTCGTAGTACTGCTCTGTGAGCTGGGGCCTGCTCAGCACAAACCGTCCCAGCAGCTCCACAGCCGCTTCTCTCACACTGGTGGAGTTGTCCATGAGTCGCCCATGAACCCCGCGCTGCATGTCAGACTGAAGGAGGAAACATGTCAGTACAGAGTCTGCTCTGTGTATGTGTATGTACAGTATATGTATGCAAGTAGAGGCAGCAGCAGCAGTCGACCAAGTAGTTTTGCTACTACAGATACAGGAGAAAAGTAAAAGTACCCGTATGAAAATGTACTTTTCGAGTAAAAAGCATCTCACACAGAGTATGAGTCAAATGGAGTGATAAATGATAAAGAGCTGATATTCGGTCGGTGGCAAGATACTCATAAGTTAATTGTCTTGTAATATTTATTTGGTCATTTTTGTTTGATCAAAGTCAAAACCTTCAGGCAAGTCATCGTAATAACTGTGCTTAAAAAACATACAAAAGTACTTTCTATTTTTCAGATCAGTTAGAATAGAATAGAATAGAAAGTAAAGAAACGTGCTCTCAAATGTTTTGATGTAGAAGTAAAATGTAACGTACAGATGTAATGAAAATGTACTTAAGTACAGTACTTTTACACTGTTACTTCCCACTGATGGTCAGCAGACATAAAAGAAGTTTGTGACGGGAGAGATATAAACTCACCCGTGCCAGAATGCTGGGGTCCACAGCCACAACTTCAGACAGACACTTCATAGCTTTAGTCCGAACAGCAATGGCGCTTTCTCCAAGTACTCTTAAAATCTACCAAAGTGAAGACAAAACATTTGGCCATTTTCATAGTAATAATACCAGTATATGTTGGTGTATATTTGATGAGTAGATGACTTGAACAAACCTGTGTTAAATAAATATCAAAGCTCTGGGCAAACGGCCTCATGGAGGCCAAATATCGCACGATCAGACAAGAGTCTTCATAGTCCACAGTGTCAGAGTTCATTCTGAGGAACACATCAGTCAGTATATGATTACATTATACTATTACACCTTATGTCATATGGGGAGAATCTCACTTGAGCGTGGCGAAATGGGCGGGCATGGTTTTGATGATGTTGCGCAGGAACTTCTTGCGTTTCTCGGCGCGCTGCATGATCTCACCCGTCGTCTCCATCTCCTTGGCGTGTTGAGGTCCATCAGAGGAGTCGTCGTCCTTAGAGTTCTGGTTTCTCATCGACTTCTCAGCTTCTGTAGTGGCATCTCGAAACCATTGAGCGATGTAGAACTTCCTTGCAAACTAGAAAGAAGATAAATATGTATGAGACGAGTCAAAGGATCATGTAATTAACTTGATACTATTCATGATAAATTACATTTTTTAAATTAATTTTGAGTTAATGCAAATACATAACACAATACAATTGACGCAAACCTACCACCAGGGAGGCATCTGTTTCTGCATTTTCCTCCAGGTAATCCAGAAGAGCCTTCTGCAGCTGCTGGGTCTCATCATCGCCCGGAGTCTTTGGAGTCAGAAACGACAATATACAGAGTCAGTTTTCAAGACACATCATCAATTACAGAAACCATTAAAAATGTGCATCGTTTTACCTCCTCCAGGATGCGGTTGATTGATTTCTGGTCCATCTTGCTGGTGACTGCGTCCTTTCTTAGTCGGGCAGCTACCGTGCCAAGATAGTCCAGCGAGGCCACTCTCAGAGCCATCTCTGTCTGCTTGTTACTGAACTGATGCACCTGGAGAGACACAACACAGACAGGATGAGGCCAGTGCACCTGCTGGACAGGGACCAGGGGGGTGCTGGACACCAGAGGGGTGCTGGACACCAGAGGGGTGCTGGACACCAGAGGGGTGCTGGACACCAGAGGGGTGCTGGACACAAGAGGGGTGCTGGACACAAGAGGGGTGCTGAACACCAGACACAATACTACAGTATCTTCTTCCATTACGTGGAACATTAAATACTAACCAGTAATCTGCCGAGCAGACTGAGGAGGAGCTCTGCTGCAGGCCACTCTGGTTTGTTCACTGTGGACAGAAGATCCTGAACAAAGTTCTCAAACAATGGTCTGTAATCTTCTTCTCCTTGTTTACTCCCACACCTGGAAAGGAACAAACACCACAACGTTTAAAAGGCAAAAATACTCAACAAAGTGACTTTAGAATTAGTCTACAGTGACATTACTTTTTGAGGAAGACGGAAAGGAAGTTTTGTGCAGTCCTCATGGCGGTTTCATAGGAGTTTGTGATCAGCACATCCTGATCCATCTGAAAATAGGATTGTTTCCAAACTCAGTCTAAATACAGTATAAAGCCATCAGCCTGGTGAGAAGTCTACAATTCCAAACGCTCACTTTGTTGTCCATTTCTTCAAAGGTTTCTCTGTCGTTGGGCAGGTGGACCACACACTGAATGAGCTGCAGGACCAGAGCCGTCACCATCTGGATGTACAGCGGCTCCCCGTCCTGGTCCGAACTGTTCAGTCTGAAGACACAATGTTCATCACATTATTCATAACCACGTGACATACTTTGAGTTCTATAATGGAAACACATTCTTACTAAAACACAGCAAGAAACCAACAATACCTGAAGTTCCTGAGGGATCGTTTGCTGGTGGGCAGCCGCGCCAACGACGTGAAAATCTCCTCCAAAATCAACTGTCGATGTTTTTCATAACGCGAAAACACCTGATAGTTAGAGGTAAAAGTTTAGTCCAACATTGTTCTAGAAGCATTTCAGTTCAGTTTAACTACGAACACAGACGTAACACTTACAGCAGTCACTAATTTAATGGCACATAACTGCAGTTCACTGACGTTCTCCACGAAGAAGGGCGTGATTCCCATCGAAGACACCTGGAAAGACACAGGAAATGTAAGTCATCTTCTACTCTAAGGAAAGCATCTCCCTTCTCTTCATCGGGTGAAGTCCTGGTTACGTTCCGGTAAAGGGGCCGTACTTGTCAAAAGCTAGTTCAGTTCAAACTTGTTCCTCGCGACAGTCAGATTCGGGTGAAATTCCAGGGGCTGAAGTGGCGTCTGAGTGTCTTTTATCGTTACGTCCCGGTCCTGCGGCGCCGTTTACCTGCAGGATGGTGGTGTCCGTGAGCAGCTGGATTTCGAGGAGCTCGGCGATGTTGCTCACGATGTCGCACACCTTGTTGTACAGCATGATGATCACGCGCTGCTTGTGGGTGGAGCATTTGGCGCGTTTGGCTTTCGAGCTCAGCAGGCCGCCTACGGGGGGAAGAAAAACACAGATCAGATTCACCCGCGTGACGGCAAACCGCGTCTTTAAGTTCGATCGTCGTTTTGTCTGACCGCATCAAACTTTTGCGAGATCGGTCGGGTTCTCGTGACATTTTAAACTGCCCGTAGTGTAAACTAACAGGTCTAAAATCTAAAAAAGGTACAATTTACCTTAAAACAATCCATATGAACATGATTTGACCTGGTTTATGGATAACAAAAACTGGCAAAATATCTTCTCCGTCAGCACAAACTAACTAAAATAGAAGCGCTGTAACTAAATACAAGCCCTGTGCATCGAGTAGTTCACTAAAAGGGGGCGTGGCACTCCGAAATGTTAAAGATCCTGCAAATATGCAAACGGCATCATCGTAAGTGAAAAGGCAGATTAAACCGTCTTAAACTAACACTCCAGTCTTAAACCTTTCCGCTGTCATATAAATCCTTATAATCCCAATAAAATAATGAATCAACTAATTTAAAAAAGGCTCCATCAATAGATAGATCACTTTCTTGTTGCAGTTGAAAAGATTCATATCTACACAGTTTCTATAGAGCACATCTTTACGAAATAATGGATCCACATTTGTGTTCTGGTGATGAATACGTGATATCGTGCTTCCTCACCTCCGTGCGGGTCGACCCTGTACACGGGGTCGTACTGCGGGTAGAGCGTGTTCTGCAGGTGGAACTTGGTGTACTGGAGCACCCGCTCGATCACGTCCTCGATGTAGACGGCCTTGGGCATGTGCGCGGACGTCATGACGTTCAGCGCCGTCAGGCAGGCGTCGGCGGACTTGGTCACGCGCTCCATGGTGAGGTCCCGCCACAGCTTCTCTTCGTCCTCCGTGTCTTGCTCCTGAGCAAACCATTCACGCACGATCAGATGATGCGTATCACACAAGCGGGCCGGGCGATTGGGTCGGCATTAATCTAGTGGCGAGTTATTTGACAACAATACCCGTATTTTCCGGACTATAAGTCGCACCTTTTTTCAAAGTTTTGGCCGGGGTGCACGTTTATACTTATACTCCGGAGCGACTTATGTGTGATATTATTTGTTATTTTCAAACTTGCAACCGCATTTCATACTCCAGTGCAACTTTTATGTTTTTTTCTTCTCTATTATGCATTTTTTGGCTGGTGCGACTTACGGTAATCTTTATGGCGATATTGTTGGATTCAGTGCTTTATTCTCAAACACACTTTTCCCCACTTGCTTCCCTGATATGGTCATGTTCTGAATAATGAAGTGAGAACTTTCAGAAACAGCACAAGGCTTTAGTTACTTCTTTAAGGTAATATAAAGATTCTACAGCTGTGATCAAATGTAAATCAGGCTCCAGATTCTCAATATATTAAACTTTTTTTTGGCAAAACGAACATGTCACATAAAATAAATGTTCATCTATAACATCTGAATGGGCCCGTCGGTGTGTGTCAGTGTCAGTGTTTTAGCTCACGTGGTTCATCAGAGTGATCAGTCTGGACCCGTCCTGGATGTTCTTTTCCAGTATGTTCAACAGCTTCACCAGCTTGTCCGATGGAATCTGAAACAATGCAGACGAAAAAAGGTTCTTAAGCAACGTCTGGTTCACGGGTCAAAACTAAATCGCATAGATGTGGCGTACCCTCCCCGTGATGCCCATGGCCTTGATCTTGGCTGATTCACTGCTTAGTTCGTTCAGCTGATGTTTCCCAAGCAGCAGTTCCTGGGGAATCTCATCGTCGTCGGCGGCTGGAAGACAAAAGTAAGACCTGTGTTTTCTATGAGAGTTGGAGGAGGGTTAAACTGTTCAAACCGAGGCCGTTACCCATGGCAGTGAAGTCCACATCCTCCAGATTCTCCAGGATGTTGTCGATGCTGTTCAAAAACCTTTTGAATGTGGACGAGTCCATCAGCTCCTCCTGCGTGAGCTTGGGCTCGTACGCTCTCCGTTTCTTCTGCTTCTCTTTCAGCTTCATTTTTCTGGCGACTGTACACGCATAATTGTGTTATTGCGTGTCGTTTCAGAGCACACATTTGGTTATATGTCGTTTATTCTAACCTTCACTCATGCTAGGTGGAGGAGGAGGAGAGTCTTCATCAGAGGAGTCTCTGTAGCGACTGCCCGAGCCTCTGCGGCTGTCGCGTGGGCCACTTTTCCGATGTTCTCCAGAATTGCGACGTTCCCGCTCCTCACAATCCCACGCCCGGTCCTTCTCTCTCCGCTGGCGCTTTTTACCAGCTTTACGTAGGAACAATGAGACAACGTGACGTTAAGCATTAACGGTTACAATGTGTACAAACTTAAGGAGAGATGAAAAGATGAGGGTTACATTCTCCGTCCTTCTCCTCGTCCGAGCTGACTTCAGCGTATTTTGGCTTTTCATTGACTGTGCTCCGTTTCCTTTTGTTCATCTTCACTCTTTCACACAGAGGCATTGTGGACTCAATTTCTGCCAGTAATTCAGGAGGTAACTCTTTGAGAACGGCAGGATCCATGCCACCTGAAGAACCACCACACGTTAAAACTAATTCTCTTACAAATACATTGAAATTACAGTAGCGTTTGTTTGCTTTTTATGTACAAAATATTGCATCTTAAGTTGGTGAAACAAATCAATGCCAGTGCCATCATCATCATTTAGTCATCATCATTTAGTGTATTTAGTGTATTTAGTTTATTTAGTGTATTCAGTGTATCGAGTGTATCCAGTGTATCCAGTGTATCCAGTGTATCCAGTGTATCCAGTGTATCCAGTGTATCCAGTGTATCCAGTGTATCCAGTGTATCCAGTGTGGCGTGTTCTCACTTTTGGAGGACTTCCCGGAGGAGAGCCTGTTCTTGGACTTGCTGTGACGGATGATCCTCTGGATTTGCTCCACTGAGAGCTTCTTCAACACCACCACAGGTTTGGGTCTCGTTTCAAAGTCTTTGACCAAACCCAGTCTTTCCAGCTTCACTTTGGGCTGGTCCCACATGTGGCCCTCAGAGCCACTGCCGTCTAGGTCCTGTTTGATCTGAGAAGAGAGACACCAAGTGTGTCAATATAATCATCATAAATCCAGGTGTATGGATTGTATAGGATATGAAATATGTGAAAAATGTAAATGGATTACAGTAATCCAAATATTAATTCAACATTTTGATGTTACTTCCGCCACATGATTTTTTTTAACCAGTCTTAAAGATATACTCCACAATGTGAGTAAAAATCTCTCATTTCTGCACTAGATGTGAGGTCTACGTAAAACAAACATACAAAAACACAGTAATGCTGAGTACACATCACGTGGCATTGTAGTGAGTTTAGCATAAAGACTTTCACCTACTCAGAACCAAAAGGAGGTGGAGCATTTCTTTAAGACCATGAAAACTGATAACGTTAACAATCACTCTTAATCCAAAAAAACAAGTGAAGCACCGTCATCTAGACCAACAGTTAGTAGTTAGTGACACACTCCCCAGATATCCCACAAAGGCACTCGATGGCAAAAACAGAAACAACTCAGGAGTGAGCAGTGAGATTGCAGGCAGTGAGAGCTGAATGATTGATACGTGGTTTGGATCGGACGGCCCAGATCACCTTCGGGATCTGGAAGTTCTTCAGCGCTCCACTCTGCCCTCCGAGCAGCTGAGCGGGGAAAGAGTCCGGGATCTTATGGCCGGAAGAGGATGAAGCGGCTTTTACATCCTGCTTACTGCTGCTCCGGCCGGGCTCTCCTGACCGGTCGCCACGGCAGCGGGTGTCGGGCGAGCGCCGGTCTTTGACCACAGCGTCGCCGCGATGCCTCCGTTCGCGCTCGGCCTCTCGGTTTGGAGGTTTGGGACCCTCGGACCTGTCGTCGTGCCGGTGTTTGGATGTTTCGCGGCCTTCCCTCCGCTCGTGTTTGTCTGCCCTACTTTTAATCACCTCTGGCCGCCCCCCTGGCTTCAGATGCAAGGCCGTGTCCGATCCCTCCAGTGCGGCCGGGGCACTGGCTGGTTCCTCGGGCCAACGCTGCGCCTCGAGAGCAGGAATGGGGGCAGCCAGGCAGGGGTCGAGCTGGCCATCAGCGTGACCTGCCTGCTGGAGGTCCATGCTCACCATTAGAGGAGGCCGACTTGCACCGTTCCCGGCAGCGGTGGCTTCTTGTGGAGTCAGTTTCCCGGCATTGCCCCCTCCTGTGGATCCACTGCCCGGAGCACCCGTGGGTCCGCCCGGGCCGCCTGCTCCCGGCTCCAGGGGGAACGAGTCCTGTTTCCTCTTCTTCAGTGGCTTGTCTAGAACAGAAACAACCAGATGATAAACAGTGACAAACCTTTCTTAAAGTGCATCTTGTATTTGAGCAATGCAGACTTCATTCAGCTGCACGTGTATGTGTTTTATCTAAAGCTGTAACTTTACTTGTGTTTATGTGAAGGCTTAAAGTCTCAGTACGCACCTTTGTCTTGTACTTCCTTTGAACACTTTTCACTTGCGGTCTCTCGCTCTATCCTTTCGATTTCAGCGAGAGCATCAAGCTCTGCTTCGTCGTATGGAGAACTGGGGGGTTGCAGAGCAGCGCCCCCTGCCTGCATCTGCTGCAGACGTGCGCCGTAATTCTGCTGAACAACTGGAACCTGCTGGAAACCCAGCTCAGTTTCCATGCTGTCCGAGTTCTGGTCAACACCTGGCATCGCCTCACCTGGAGCACATGGTATGGTTCAACTAAAAAGGTTTACTACTGTTCATTGTTTGGTTTAGAAAAGGTTCTAAATGCCGTACCTGGAGTATCCGAGTCATTGGACTTGACCCGTGCCAGTTTAAGGGTAAGTTTGGTGGAGTTTGGAGAGCTCACGATGTCGTACATGTCCTTCTCTTCTTTTACTGTCGGCGTCTTCTTTCTTTGCAGGAGCTGTGGAGGCTTCTGCTCGCCCGGAGAAGATGCATATGGAGGCGGAGACTGCAGGATGAGTGGGGGGCGCGAACCAGCTGTGAATGCAGACACAGTTTTAGAATTAGGACCTTAATACGTTTTGTTTTATTGAGTCTTAGACATGGCACATCACTTACACTTGGGCGTCCCATCACTCCCTGCAGGGGAGCAGCCCGACTGTGGCGACCTCAGGGAAAACGCAGGATTCCTCATGGAAGAGTCGCCCTCCTGAAGAAGACATGATCAGTAAAACATTATAGACGCCGCTGTGTGTGAGGGGGATGAATGAAGTGATCGGAGGAGCGTACCCCGGTCCCTAATCGATGCACGATGCTCATGTAGTCCTCAGTGCCGTGTTGGTCCGAGTGGTGGTTGGCGGCGTTGGTCATTTGCCCTTTGCTGTCGAGGACGTTCCTCACGTTCCCTGGAACAATCGGGCTAGCTACAGACACTGAGGAAATAAAGGGCACGTTGTTAATACATCATAACGTGATGTATAACTTCACGCGTCAGTGGACTTAGAACGAAAGTGTTTGGAGAGGAGAGCGGGCACCTGGTTGCATCTGTTGGTGTTGGTTGTAGCTGGGCGGCTGCTGATACTGCTGTATGAAGCCGGGGGCGGGGCTCTGGGGAGTGTAAGGGCTGGGGACCGGACTGTTCTGACCCATGAACCGACCGCTGGAGCCGCTCTGAGGGGCCACGAAGCGACTGCCGAGCACACAAAACACAACATAGTATTATTATAACTCACATTTATGACATGGTTAGTGTCACGTTCAACAAAGGTTTATAGACAAAATCCACAACTTTCACCTTGTCAATGCAGTGCGCTGCTCTATCTAAGTATAGTATGATGTTCAAATAAAACTTAATGATTTCCTATGAGCGAGCAGACAGCTGAAACCGTAAAGATTGGTCCAATATGTATCGGCCCGTCTCTAGGGCTCTTAACGATATAAAGGTATAAAGCCCTTGACAAACAACTCACATGCTCCTGCTCTTACGTACACTGCCTGTCCAAGATAAAGATGCAACAGAAAAAGGCACACTCCCTGATATTCCGTAGGACATTCGGTTCTACAGTGTCAAAAGGTTCATTTGATTACAGTGTTACATTATTTCCTCGCACAAAGCTCGTCCCAAACACTCTCACTGGGGTTCAGAGCTGGAGTACATTAGTTTCTGCTTCTCCTTAAGATGTTTTCTCTGCTCGATGCCACTGATTTGACCCTTTTCAAACACACCGACATCTTCTCCATGACCACGGGACTTGTCTTTCCCCATGGTTCTTTCAGAAAAATGAGAAGCCGCTCACTGCATCGGTCGTGTTTAAATACCGTGCTGCAGCTGAAAGATCATCACCTGCAGCAGTTCTCCAGTGGGAGGAGAGGACCTACTGTATTTGCTTAGCGGAATCCAAGTGGAGACTTTTTTCAGACACAGTACACATGTCAATAAAGTCTGAGATTAAAGAGGAGCGAGTCTGTGTGCTGCAGGGGGAGGAGCCAGCTCAAAGCTAACGCAGGAATAAGCGGTGTTATTTGCACACACAGTGATATACACGTGTCCACGATCCAACTAGCACGTTTATGTGAAGAAATGTGAAGCGAATGCACATGTTTGAGCGCACAACCCTGTCCGTCAGCACCAGACGCTGAAGAACAGAAAATCCTCAAGACAAACTGACCCACATTTGGCACTAGGGCCCTGGAAGTAGAAACTCAGGGTGGGAAAAGTGGGCGCAGCTGTAAACAAACAGCCGCTCGCTCCACACGTGAGCCGGCTGAAGTGTGTCAGGACGAGCATGTTAGTAAAGGGCTCTAGAGCAGTATGTTGTTTATAGCATGTGGACTGTTGCTTATTTAACATGCTAAAGCTCCGTTCCCCTGCTCTACGGCAGCCCACATCTCTACACCTGCACCAGGAAGTCTTTTAAAGCCAAACTAGTTCACAGGATTCAGATCAGCGCCTTCACTACAAAGCATCTTTGGCATCAAATCCAAGTACTTTAAAAGTCATTTTCGAAAGAACAAAATAACTAAACTTTTCCATGCATATTCACCAAAGTAGAAACTGTGAAATTTGCCAGTGCCATTGTTTATGTGAAGGTGTCCAATGGTCTTAAAAGTGTACCAAGCATAATATCTGTCCTTGTGTATAAACCATGACAAAAAACTACAATTAACCACGAGTAAACACTACTACAAAAAGGTCCCACGATATGTTCAGACGTTATAACATAAAAACAGCTGATGATAATTTAAAGTTCAGAACACACACACAACATCTAATCAAAGCGTTTAAACAAAACCTTTAAAATACCTTGATGAATTGGGAGACATCGCTGATGACTGGAAGTTTCCCGACTGCGCCGGGCTGTGCATGGAATTCTGTGTGATCTTGTACGACGGCACCATCGGCTGTTGCCGAGCGTCTGCTCAACAAAAGACAATCAGTCACATATTCAGACTCATGTTCTGAGAAAAGCACATTGTTTTCTGTCCCATACTTTTCTCCCTGAAGATGCCCGGGTTCCTGGCCAGCATGGTCTGCAGCAACAGCGGCGCGTCTCCTTCAGGCTCATCACTGCCCAGGTTGTCTTTCAACTCTCTGCAGGACACACAGGGTTGCACTTTATCATTCAGCAAAGACAACGTTATGCTTTATTAAAAATGCACATCGAGAAGAGTGTCACGATCAATAATCCGAGTACAGTTTGCATGTTCTCCCCGCGCCTGGTTGGGTTTCTCCTTATCAACTTAAAACGTAAATAGATGTTCCCAACAGGTTTAACCCCAGTGACACTGAAGAACGGGTCAAATGCAGAAGGCAAATGTCATTATAGGGACAAAGTACAAAACTAAACACAATTTTACAGACAAGTTATGTTGTCCGGGATTATGTACACCGGGAGCTTTAAAATGTCAGGGAAGACTGAAATATGAAGTGATAAACAAATACCAGAACGTGTGTGGGAATGTTTGTAGCAATCCTCACCCACAAAAAGGCACTTGATTGCGTTATATTGTGCTGCCTATCTCTAAAACGCTGGATTTAAACGGAGGAATTACTGAAAACCTCACAATTTCAACCTCAAAACGCACAGCTCAGAGTGTCAATTTCAAAAAAGAAAACAAACCGAGTCATTACCAGTCAGTGCTGCTAAAATATGGTTTTGCTGAATACATTATAACAAAAGCGCATCTCGGCAGCGCTGACACAATATGGACACAATAAGGCCACATCTGCGCCCGCTGCCGACACTCACATGTGCTCTGTGGAGACCTGGTTGAGACCTTGAGCCAACTGCGAGGCCAGACTCTCATCTCGACAGCCCAGCAGACACGTCACCTCCTCTGCGATCCTCCCGTTGTACAGGAGGCTCTTGGTGGCGGTAGCCGGGAGGGGAGAGGGGAGCGGGAGCTGGTTCAACACTGGAACACAGAGGCTACTTTTACTTTGTGCATTGACACGTTTAATCACCATAGGGCTGTGTGATTAACCCAACTATGTTCTTCTGAAAGAGTATTTGAATTAATATTAGGTTCATCGATAATCGTGATCATTCAGGTCACATTATAATCGTGAGAGCAAAAAAGTAGTAATCGTGATCCATTTTAGAAGCAAAATTAAGTATTTTTACTTCAAGCTATAGTTCAAAAATGTACTTGAATGTACAGAACTTTTTATCTGGTTGTTTTTGTCACATTTAACTTTATTTTGTCTTTCAGAAAGTTCAGTTTTGTAAAGCCGCTCACAAACTTGAGGAACAGTAACGTGTCAGACCGCGGGAATGAAAGAAAATTAAAAGATTTCACTGTTGTTCGGTCACAGTCTCAATAATCGTGAATAATTGCTAAATCGTGATAATCATAACATCATATCATAACATTGATATCGTGACGTCCCAATCAAACATTTATGATATCGATCTTCTGTAGGGCTGTAGGACTTTGGTCGTTCTGGTGCCGCTGCGCTGACCACGCCGTAATGAATTAAGTCAAACGTCTATTTTGATTTTATCCAACGCCTTATTTTTATGATTTATTACTTTTAGCAGATACTGTGAACTCTAAGCAAATAATCGGAGCTAAACTATGTAAAAACGGTCATGAAAAATATAGTAAAACAGTTCTTATTCAGCAACGGACGGCGCAGAAAATGCATGTTTTACACATTTAAAATTGATCCACAAAAAGATATTTAGGCTCCTCCTCTCTGTGTCCCCCGGCAACAGCAGTGACAGGCGGGACGACACAGGGCTTGCTCCAGCTTCAGTCAAATAATTAGAGGTTTCCCCCTTTTAATCAACAGAAAATAGTAGACCAAACCCCACTCTACTGTTCCTGGACGTGAGATATAACATATGCATTTATGATGATGTGGTGCTAGTGTAGAAGCACAGCAACACTCACAGTCTGTGAGGCTAGCTATCCCAGCGAGAGTCGTGATGGGAACATGAGGCATATCCCCATTCATGCTGAAGGTGAAGCTGTGACTGTGTACACAGGTCGATCAGGGTCTGAAGCACCCGTCCTCACATCTCCCGACACCTGCCACAGACCAGAACACGCCTGAGTACTACGACAGTACACAGAATACACACAGTACACAGAATACACACAGTACACAGAATACACACAGTACACAGAATACACAGGTCGATCAGGGTCTGAAGCACCCGTCCTCACATCTCCCTAACACCTGCCACAGACCAGAACACGCCTGAGTACTACGACAGTACACACAACACAGTAAACAACACAGTACACAACACACACAGTACACAACACACAGACAGTACACAACACACAGACAGTACACAGAACACAGAGTAAACTACCAAAGGAAGCAGGTGAGCAAAACCAAAGTGTTGTAGATTATTCTTTTCTTAAGCTGATTAATGGCTAACTGAAGCTACAGCGATACCAGACCAAAACATACACAGTTTAAAACGGCTTTATGAAGGGTACGAACATGAGAAACATTAGTTTACCACAACAATAATTACTTTTTTACACAATGTAAATACTGTCAAAATGATAAATAACAGAAATGATTGCGGCTGCGCACACCAGAATCCCAAAATATACTGAATATTCCTACGCTTAAATGTACAATTCTAATTCAGTTCACCTTTTTAGTCACTAGAAATGATTTAAAATATGACCACACAGAAGCAAAAGGAGCGACGCTTTTAAAGAGTCAGGTCCAGGCGATAAAGACAAATATGAATCTCTCAAATCTCTTTTTTTTGTTGTTGCATAATCCCAATAACAATATCAATATTTACATTATGCATACAAACTAGTAGAAGTTCGAGTCGAGCGCAAAACGGGAACAGACAGTAAAAGTAACGAGCCGACTACTTTATTTCCACTGCACGTTTCTCTTTCATGTACTTTTACTGTCATTAGAAATAGTTTTAGTAATACTTGATGTTATTGTTTTGCGTGCGTACAAAACAACAAACGTGATATTACGATTCTATACATCTGTCACCTCTAGGGGCCGGTCTGGATCACTCTAGATTCTACAGTCGTGCTTTGTAACGTGTCGTTTACCAACACTTTAATTACACGTTGTAGCCGTCGCGGTCAAGCGGTCAAAGCCACGGCAACGGCGCGACACGACCGTAATAACAGCTAGCGCGCCGGTACGTTGGAGGAAACGAGGACGGTCGAACCTTTTGGAAGAATCCTCTGCAGCCTTCGGTGGACGCACTGACATCTCAGAGGAAACGGCCCCCTCCTGCAATCTGAGGAGAGAGAGCGCAGCGTCCAATCATCCGCATTTATGAATTAATTTATACAAAATAAAAAAAACACATGTTCACACAATTAAATCCTGTCACTGAAAGGATTTCTCGAAACACTTGGAAACATACGCCGTACAATATGTCACAGTCAAGTCGAAATAACAGTTGAGGTCGGCGCGGTTATGGAATCGGAAAGATTGAAATTATTCAGAATATTACCTGTCATTTTATTTAAAAAAGAAAAGCTTGTTGCTCCTAAACCAGTACAAACGTGCTCTGACATTCATGATATTCTAATCGTTTCATATTTCAGCCTTTTCTCTGACGTTAAGGCTCCTGCAGCTGTTTGCAACGCGCATTTTAAAACACAAATATTGGAGAATTAATCAGAATAATACTGGAATGCCGAGTGTATAGTTTAAATTGTTGATGGTGGTGTACTTTTTTAGAACTTGTAAACCGTAAAACTTTGGTCAAGTCAAAATGTCAAATCAACAACTACTGATTTTCATTAAAAAACACGTAAATATCCGAAAAAATATCTGCATATTTCAACATTTACTCGCTTCAAAATGTATTTAAAGATGCAAAATCACGTATAACTTAAATAAAAACAACAATTCAAGTCAAAGAATTGAAGAAAAATAAATAACTGCAGAACATATTCGTGCAAGTACAAGTAAAAGTAGTTTTGAGGCTAATAACATACTCAATTATACTAGTACACAGCTGCCAAACGTGTACTTTGTGTCAATAGTGCGTGTAGAAAAAACACAACCCGGAGTACACAAGTTACATTCCAAATCGTTGTGGAAGTATGTGCATGTGTCGCAGCTTTAACACGTCGCAAATCCAAACCGCAATCGCGATTACTCGTCGGAAAAGTCGCAATTCCCCCCCTGCACGCACGCACACAATCACGCACGCAAACACGCACGCACACTGCTCTGACAGCTGTGACACTGACAGGCAAAAGGCAGCACAAAGGAGCAGATGCACCCGGGACTGTGGCGCACCAAACCCCCGTAACCACGCGCGGCGGTGCTCCACCCTCCCCGGTGCTCCGCGCGTGGACGGTCCCGTGTGCACGCCAAAGTTGCTGCGGCGGCGGCGGACGCAAAAAACAAACGCTCCGACCGCAAAAACGCTGCACCGAGAGAGAGAGAGAGTTCACTACTTTTTGACGAGTTTTCCCCCAAAAGAAACGCGTCCCGTCCCGTGTCGCCCCGCACAGCCAGAGCCGCGTTAGCTCCGTTGCCATGCACAGACCTGACAGAGTCACCGAGCTGTATTTATGTCAACAACACGCTCCCGTTAAACCGTAAATAACTTCTCAAATCGCCGCTCTGTCTGCGCTGGCGTCTTCATTATGAGTTTGTGCAGTTAGCCGCGCGTGCTAACCAGAACTACTGTTACTGCTACTGTTATTGCTCCGAGCTGTGGCTGTTTATTCAAATGTTTCGGGGGAGTTACGCCCGTGCTCGGCTCCGCGACGTACGCGAGTGCCGTGGCGGGTTTTTGCAGCAAAAAAAGCGAGATCCACCGGGGTCAATCACGGGGAAGGGGAGGGGGAAAACCCCCCGCGGGCGCAGAGTGTGTGTGATTCCGTGGCATCGGCCCAGTCCTCGGACTCGGTGACATCCATCCAGGCCGTGAGCCTCGGAGCAAAACACACGGAGCGTTAGCGTTAGCCTGCTGCTAATGCGTTAGCTTCCGTTACCTCCCGGTCAACGATTAACGACGCTGTAGGTGGTCCCGCGGCTACACATTTATTTGTGCTCATTTGCGTAAAAGGTGGTGAAACTCATGCATTTGCAGTCCCCTGTGTGTGTGTATTTACCCTGGGATGTTGCGTTCAAAGGGAGGGGTGTTTTAGCTGGCCCGTGTCTCTAGCTCCCCCTTTCTTCTCTCCCTGCTCCTCCAGAAGGAACTCGGTTGGCTCCGCAGCTAGCTCCGTTAGCCGTTAGCCTGTTAGCTATCAACAATAATCCGGGTCGGACCGATTCGTTCTTCTTCCGTCACTCGAGGGTGAATGTTTTAACGTACATTCGTGGCAAAACATTCGCTCGTCACCGTTTTCGTCGGTCTGTGCCGACACACACTGTAAGTAGAGCCAATTTCGACAGTAAATGAGAAATATGACGATTGTTGCGATGATCCAAAGGCTCTCCTCTCGTAGAACAAAATGCCGACCGGAAGTTGTGCCTCTGATGGAGCAGAGCTCTCAGAATGACTCCCTCCATCGGCCCCAAACAAAACACCAGGGCGCACTTCAGGCGGCGGCCGCTGGAGGGCGCCACAGGACCGAGAGTCTATAACATCCTACGCTACGTGTCATCAATATATACTGTATATATACTGTATATATACTGTGTATATACTGTGTATATATACTGTATATATACTGTATATAAAATAATAGAGGACTATAAGTATAACCACAGGACTATAAGTATAATCACAGGACTATAAGTATAATAAGTATAACCACAGGACTATACGTATAATAAGTATAACCACAGGACTATAAGTATAATAAGTATAACCACAGGACTATATGTATAATAAGTATAACCACAGGACTATAAGTATAATAAGTATAACCACAGGACTATAAGTATAATAAGTATAACCACAGGACTATAAGTATAACCCGCAGCACAAATAAAATGGTTCAATATTGAATACACGAAGTACATGATAGTAGTTTTCAAAAATTTTATTAGGAAAAAAAAATACAAACACTTGTATATTTGTGTTTATGCATCATGTTGAATTTACAAAGTGTAAACCAAAAAAAAATACACCAGCAATTATGAACAGAGGTGAGAATAACTTCCTCTACGGTAAAATAAACCCACATTTGGTCCTTCTAACCAGCCATGTTTAGCATTTGTAAAGAAGTTAGCTCATTCTCATCCATCTAAGAATATAATACATCTTTACTTCTGCAAACAAATTATGTAAATCTACAGTTAATATTGACATGTATCTACAACGCTCTATACAAACATAACGAGCATCATTTCACGCTATTCTAATCAATATTTTGACATAAAAAAAACAGCACACACAGAAGGAGCTACAAAAGAAGGCATCATGTGTTACAGTTTCATTAAAAAAAACTACAGTAAATTATTTCTGTATACTTGTGTGTTTAATATTTGGAAAAGCCGTAATGTATGGCACAATGTAAAGCTGAAATATAAAGTTTAAAGAGAGTTTGGTTTGATTGTAGCGGTGGATTTGGATTTACAGCTATATTTTTTTTAAAGATTGGTAACGCTTGTGCAACGGTCGCGCGAGATTGCAAAAATAAGGTCGTTAATGTAAATACTTTATAACAACGTCTTAATTTGCCTTGATTAAGTACGAACAGAAAAACTTTATGAACATTTATTAAGCCTTAGCAGCTACTTAATTAAAACTCTTAAAAGCCTGAATCATTCTTTAAACACTATTTGTTCTTTGTGGATAAAGTCTTGCTGTATTATCATGCTTTATTAAGGCACATTATTAACTTAAGTCTAAAGAATAAAGTCTAAAGATGATGACGTACAACCACAGTAGGTGGTGGTAATGTAACACTTGGATACCAACCGCCATGAAACACCAACGAAGAAGAAGAAGAAGAAGAAGAAGAAGAAGAAGAAGAAGAAGAAGAAGAAGAAGAAGAAGAAGAAGAAGAAGAAGAAGAAGAAGAAGAAGAAGAAATTGAGATGTTGTCACGTAGTATAAAGTGGTCCCATACTTTGTAACTAAAGCACATTTATAATAAACATAACCTTCGTTGCAGTTGTTGTTGTTGTTGTTGTTGTTGTTGTTAGTAGTATAATATTGTTTAGCTCATTGAACAATTTAAAGTAGGTTAAAATGAGCTTTTAGTAAAATATAAAAATTTCAACTAATATGAGCTTCACTTCTAAAGTTTTACTTCTATGTAATAAACAGCAAGGTAAACATTCTGTCCACTGATCAGAGTGAGTACAGTAATGTCTTTGCTGAAGTTTTCTTGTTGCTATGGAGACGCTATTACTTTGGAAGGTTCCGCAGCACGGTATTTAACATATCTCTCTTGCGTTTATTCAACTCCAAGGGTTTGTATTGCCGCGGACACCTTCAATGACACGCATTCTCATATGGACTCGCTTCTCCGCGGATCTGACCGGTAACGTTGCTCCACGGAGACAGACATGTTTAATGCCAGTGCGCAGTGTTGCATTTCACTGTTTTTGTTTCAGCTGAAGTACATTGTAGTATTCTAGTAGTTTAGTGGTTCGATTTAAGTTGCACATGTTGATTTCTGTTCTCTTGCTCTTCTTGAACGTCCCTCAAATGTGGTAGGATTAAAGGATGGGTGCGCTGTAGGTGTGCTCTTGGGCAAGACACTTCTACTTCAAGCTTGAGTGTGCAAACAGGAACCGAATGAACGATATTCTATTGTAGCGTTTGAAAATAGAGGGCAATATTGACAAAAATGTACATATCTTCATGTCGTTTTTTTCATTCTCGTCCCAATTCAAGTATCAAGCGTCACACACAACGTAAATGGATCATAAAATTAACCACAAAATAACTTTATACTCTTATTTCCATGGTTTTGTTTGGTTTCATGGACGTTATTCTACTTTTGCGCATCGACGTGTGAGTTTCTCTGTTCGGAAAGCTCGTCAAGCGTCATTGTTATGTCCAGATGTGGTCAGTTGTTTAGTTAAATGTGGATTATTTAAAATGCCGGAACGTTCCTCGCCTCACGGTAAAAAGCGTTTTGTGACAATCGTCCTCAAAAGTAATGTTCTACCTTAATGTAAGGATACTACAGAACCTGGCTCATGTTACATCACAGCTAGCGTTAAATCTGTGACCTCTACGCAGTGAGGCGCAACGAAAACCAGAGGAACCGTCGCCATGGAAACCTGTAAATACATCCAGGTCCAGCAGCCTTTGTGGATTTGACTTTTTCTTTTCTATTTTTTTATTCACGCATTCAATTCCATTCGTTAATTTAAACAAAACAACATTATTATTTATCTACCGTATTTTCCGCACTATAAGGCGCACTTAAAAGCGTTTAATCGTCTCAAAAAACGACAGTGCGCCTTATAATCCAGTGCGCTTTATATATCGATTAATTCTGGTTGTGTTTACTGACCTCAAAGCGATCTTGTGTCGTACACGTTTTGTTTCCGGTGCGCCTTATAGTGCGGAAAATACGGTATGCTATCTACGTTACATGGAATGACTATTATCAACACGATTAAAAGCTCGTCGGTTACTTTTACCATCTCTTTTTCATTCTAATTGGCTGTCACAGTCACGTCACGACTGCCGCGATCGCCATGACGTCGATGATGTCCCCGTTCTCGCTAGTTTTCGCTGCACCTCACGGGCGCTACCGTTTAGTGGAAGGATCACTTTAACCCCGCGTTAAAAACTCGCTTCAACACAGTGTACCGGTGCTCCAAGGACACAGGAACTGTCCTTTTTTTTGGCACTACATCTTGGTCTCACTGTTTAGACTCCGCTTGCTCTCGAAGTCGTTTCCCTGGCTGACGAGCTGATAGGGTTTCTTGACGGCCTCTTCCAGCACGGAACTGCCCACTTCCGGGTCCTTCGCTTGCAACTCGTGGCGAGACATGTGCTCCACGATGCCGGCCCCGATGGAGTCGCCCAACACGTTCGTGGTGGTGCGCAGTCGGTCGCTGTAGGAACAAGACACAGAAACGAGACATTAAGTGTGACAAACTGCCGTATTTTCCGCACTATAAGGCGCACTGGATTATAAGGCGCACAGTCGATGAATGGTCTATTTTTTAAAATAATTTTTCATATATAAGGCGCACTGGACTATAAGGCTCATTAAGCGAAAAAAAACGTGTACCACTTTGAGGTCAGTGAACACAACCAGAATGAATCCATATATAAGGCGCACTGGATTATGAGGCGCATTATCGTTTTTTGAGACAATTAAAGGCTTTTAAGTGCGCCTTATAGTGCAAAAAATACGGTATGTGTAATAGCGGAACAAACTACTCGATCGACCCGCTCCACAGCAGCAGGAATTGCACCTTCCTCCGCCTTCGCACGCTCGGCCTTTTCTTTTTCAACCCTCAGACGCTGGAATCGACTTCTTAGATATTCATAACTTCACTCGAAACTTGAAAAAAGCACATCCTGGATAATAAACGTCGCCAACATCAGTAAAGTTAGATTTGTGCTGATCCGTCTGAACTCATTTTTAGAAATGTATTTGTTTTACAGTGTTTTTTTTTTTTACTGAGCTAATGTTGATAATGAAATGTAACGTGTTGTAATTGTAATGAAATGTGTACTTTTATTACTGTTGTGTGTTGTGTGCTGCAGAGGGAAAGAAGCAGGAGCTAAATCTGGTGCAGATCATCTTTACTCTTGAAGATGAATGATTTTGTACAATGTCCCTGACAAATAAAGACTAAACTAAACCATCACTACTATGAATAAAAACACGTCGACACGGTCGTGTTCACGTCAAATCTGAGGCTAAATGTGGACTAAACTACACAAATAAGACTAAAACGGGATTAAAGCCGAATGCAGGCGAATGCAGGCGAATGCAGGCGAATGCAGCCACATGCAGCCACATGCAGCCGAATGCAGCCGAATGCAGGCGAATGCAGGCGAATGCAGCCACATGCAGCCACATGCAGCCACATGCAGCCACATGCAGCCGAATGCAGCCGAATGCAGCCACATGCAGCCGAATGCAGCCGAATGCAGCCACATGCAGCCGAATGCAGCCACATGCAGCCGAATGCAGCCACATGCAGCCACATGCAGCCACATGCAGCCGAATGCAGCCGAATGCAGCCACATGCAGCCGAATGCAGCCACATGCAGCCGAATGCAGCCACATGCAGCCACATGCAGCCGAATGCAGCCGAATGCAGCCGAATGCAGGCGAATGCAGCCACATGCAGCCACATGCAGCCACATGCAGCCACATGCAGCCGAATGCAGCCGAATGCAGCCACATGCAGCCGAATGCAGCCGAATGCAGCCACATGCAGCCACATGCAGCCACATGCAGCCGAATGCAGCCACATGCAGCCGAATGCAGCCGAATGCAGCCACATGCAGCCACATGCAGCCACATGCAGCCACATGCAGCCACATGCAGCCACATGCAGCCGAATGCAGCCACATGCAGCCACATGCAGCCACATGCAGCCACATGCAGCCGAATGCAGCCACATGCAGCCGAATGCAGCCGAATGCAGCCGAATGCAGCCGAATGCAGCCACATGCAGCCACATGCAGCCACATGCAGCCACATGCAGCCACATGCAGCCACATGCAGCCACATGCAGCCGAATGCAGCCACATGCAGCCACATGCAGCCACATGCAGCCGAATGCAGCCGAATGCAGCCGAATGCAGCCACATGCAGCCACATGCAGCCGAATACAGCCGAATGCAGCCGAATGCAGCCGAATGCAGCCACATGCAGCCACATGCAGCCACATGCAGCCACATGCAGCCACATGCAGCCACATGCAGGCGAATGCAGCCACATGCAGTCACATGCAGCCACATGCAGCCACATGCAGCCACATGCAGTCAACATGCAGTCACATGCAGCCACATGCAGCCACATGCAGTCAACATGCAGCCACATGCAGCCGAATGCAGCCACATGCAGCCACATGCAGCCGAATGCAGCCACATGCAGGCAAATGCAGCCACATGCAGCCACATGCAGCCACATGCAGCCGAATGCAGCCACATGCAGCTACATGCAGCCACATGCAGCCACATGCAGCCACATGCAGTCAACATGCAGTCACATGCAGCCACATGCAGCCAACATGCAGCCACATGCAGCCGAATGCAGCCACATGCAGCCACATGCAGACGAATGCAGCCACATGCAGGCAAATGCAGCCACATGCAGCCACATGCAGCCACATGCAGCCGAATGCAGCCACATGCAGCTACATGCAGGCGAATGCAGCCACATGCAGCCACATGCAGCCAAATGCAGCCACATGCAGCCACATGCAGCCACATGCAGGCAAATGCAGCCACATGCAGCCACATGCAGCCACATGCAGCCAGCCACATGCAGCCACATGCAGCCACATGCATCGCCACCACAGACATTGTTGATTCATTTCTCCCTGTGGCCCTCAGAGGCAACTGTTGTTGTGATTTTGGGCCTTACAAAAATAAATTGATTTGATTTGATGCAGGCGAATGCAGCCACATGCAGCCACATGCAGCCACATGCAGCCGAATGCAGCCACATGCAGCCACATGCAGCCACATGCAGTCACATGCAGCCACATGCAGTCACATGCAGCCACATGCAGCCACATGCAGCCACATGCAGCCACATGCAGCCACATGCAGCCACATGCAGCCGAATGCAGCCGAATGCAAATGAGTCCTAAATTCGAAATAAGTTTTCCTGCACATTTAAATTCTACCATTATAACCTTAATAACATCACACTATACTATGATTATTTTTCTCCGCTTCAAATATAAATTTGTATTTATCTTCTCTATTCTCTAAAGTTTGGCCATGAACAGCCAAAGCTCGACTACAGTTACAACATTATTTAACAGGTAAATAAATAAATAATTACACAGAAAATAAGATCATATACTTTAGTTTAAAAAGTGCTATTATTTTGTGCTGGAAAAAGAGCAATTTTATTATAATTTTGGTATCGAAAACAGTATAGAGTATGGATCTTTTCCTCTGTATTGAGTTTGAACTTTTAGCATCACTTTTACTATTTATTTAGCTCTGAGAACATAAGCACATAACCAGCCGCGTTCAGAGACAACACATGGAAACGAGCACAAACCAGATCGACATTTTTGCGACGCCGTGGAGGCCGTACTTACAGAAACCAATCGACTGCAATGATGAGCGAGATGTCATCCGTGGGCAGGCCGACCGATGTCAACACTATCACCATGGTAACCAGACCGGCCTGAGGGATCCCGGCTGCGCCAATGCTCGCCGCCGTCGCCGTGATGCTAAACCGGAAGGAGGATGTATCATCAGACGCAAACTACTATTTGAGAATTAAGCTCAGTTAAGCTCAGGTTTCTATGGTAAAAATAAAAGCATCTTATGGTTAAAATGTCTGTAATTACTGGGTCTTTTACAGAAACAACAACTCGTCTGTCAACACAAATTAACTATGGGGAAATATTTGTTCGGAATAGCTTCAGAAAGTGGTTATTAATTCACAAAGTCATGATCGTTGTCATCAAAAAGTACGTAAAGCCACAAAAATACCCAATAAAAACACATAAAGTTCAACATATGTGGATTTGTTTGCTTGTTTTTTTTAGAATAATGATTATAATAAAACACTAAATCACACATTGAGTTTTATAACCATAACGTAAATACTAAAGTAAGAGTACTGTTATTTCAAATCAAGATTACTCAAGCAGAAGTAAAAGTACAGCAAAAGTAGTGGTACAGTACAACATACACCATGCTGGGAAGAATACTATGAAAATATGATACCTGCATTAAAATGAAATGTTTTTGGTAACATACAGAGTCACAAGTATACATCTGTGTCCTGAATACTTAGAATACTTTCACTTTAAGTTCACGTTTGTTTCACCGTTTGTTATATAGTTATTCATCACTAATTAGAGAAGGAAAAGCTACAAACGCATTCTCCACTAGAGCAGTGTTTTCACGCCCTTTTTAGCATTTAATTGAATAAAGTAAATCAAACATTGAGACTATAAAGAACACACACATAATATGATATCAAAAAAGCGTGTTTTGTTTGCGTACCTAATGGTGAGAATCTGCCCGAAGTTGAGGTCATAATTGTTGACCTGAGCAATAAAGATGGCGGCCAGGGCTTCGTAGAGCGCCGTGCCGTCCATGTTTATGGTGGCACCCACAGGAAGCACGAAACGGGTCACGCGCTTGTCCACTTTGTTGTTTTCCTCCAGGCATTTGAAGGTGATGGGCAGAGTGGCAGAACTAGAGGGAAAGGGTTCATATTCACAGGACATTCGATAAAGGACACACTGTAATGTATATATGTATGAAATATCAATTTAATCTGCTTTTCTACAAACAAATATCCAATGTATTAATGATTGTGCTGATTCCACATTCCAGGGCAAGTCTTAACTCATGAATGTCATTGTTGATTTAAGCCCTAATAAATATGTTCAAATACGGATACAATTTCACAAGTTGTTTTTGTTCTCTACACTACATTAAATGACACATATTCTGCATTTTTCATTGTGTTATTGGGCATTTAACACATTTAAACGTGCTCTTGAGTTAACTAACATGAAATGCTTTAGAACTTGAAAAATAAATTGATGTACAAAAAGCTCATTCATATCAGTCAGGCGTTTCTCATGTCAGGCATTGAGTTAGCGCTCCATCTCCTGGCTTCAGAGCGAATTACAGAAAAACAAAAAAACGGCTAGCTTTCCTCCGACACGCTAACGTTTACGCAGGGTTGAAAAGAGCATTATTTGACGGCGCAAATGCTCAGAACACAATGATTTATAGACTGAAAAACAGCGCAGAAGATGTCAGACGTCACAAAACTGGAGTCTCAGAGCGGCGTGGACACGACTCAAACATACAACTCTAAGTACGCTTTTTATACGGCTACAGCGTCATCATTTAGCCTGATTTGTGTTCTTAAATTGCCGTGAAATCCAAAGAGCGAGAAGACACCTTGACGACGTCCCCAGAGCCGTGACGAGCGCCTGCAGCAGCCCCCCGATGAACACGAAGGGGTTTTTCCGGGTGACCAAGAAGTAGAGCGTGGGCAGGACGATGAGGGCGTGGATCAGGAGGCCGCTGATCACCGTCACCACGTACATGCCCAGCTGGCCGCCCATGGCCGTGATGTCATCCATCTCCATGATCTTACCGGCGATGAGGAACATGATGCCGACCGGAGTGTACCTGCGCACCACGGCACAAGGGCACAAGATGAATACATGTGACAGCTCTATTTTCATTTCAGAAATGAAAGACGACATTTGGTGCTTTTGTCTGCGATTTAGCTGTCATCAGTGGTGGAAAAACACAAGTGTAAGTACAGTTACCGTATTTTCTGCACTATAAGGCGCACTTAAAAGCCTTTACCATGTTTCCCGGACTATAAGTCACACTGGAGTATAAGTCGCACCAGCCAAAAAATGCATAATAGAAAAGAAAAAAACATGAAATGCGGTTGCAAGTGTGAAAATAACAAATAATATCACATAGAAGTCGCTCCAGAGTATAAGTATATAAGTATAAATATAAGTAGAAGTCGCACCCCGGCCAAAACTATGAAAAAAGGTACAACTTATAGTCCGGAAAATACAGTAATTTTCTCAAAAAACACCAGTGCGCTTTATAAGCCTTATATATGGATTAATTCTGGTTATGCTTACTGAGCTTGAAGCAATTTTGTGCGGTACATGTTTTGTTTCGCTTAATCAGAATCAGAATAACGTTTATTGCTATTGACACTGAACAAAATTCATAAACATAGGAACTTGTCTTGGTGATTCGGTGCAACATAAAACAATAAAACAATGAACAATGAATAAGTCATAACGATAAACTATCAGGTTAAAAAAAAAAGCGCCTTAAATAAGAAAAATTATCGAAAATAGACCATTATTTTTGACAGTGCGCCTTATAGTGCCGAAAATACGGTAATACAATTTTAGAGTCGTGGATCACTTCTATCAACAAACTTGACCAATCAAACTGTGCAAGTGTTTGTCAGTGTAAAGTGCAGACACTGTCATGGAAACTTGAACATTACTCTAGTATATGCAGTTTAAAATGCATTGTAGTAAAGTACAGATTTATGCTGATACTCGATTAGAATAGAATCGATTTGTCATATTCAGGTAAATAATAATAATGATAATAAAAATAATAATGGAATACAGTTTAGCTCCTCCCTGCTCCAGCAGCAAATGGGGTGAAATACAGAACACGAGCGATGATAAAAGCTGTTTTTCATTATTCTGGTCCTCGTCTTCTATTTTATTGTACGATTTCTTTGCCTATAAAAGTCTGACAACAACAACAACAACAACAACAAGTAAATGCAAAAATTCAGACTCCGAGTCAAGGGGCTTTCCACTAAATACAGTAAATAAATAGAGATGCCATGCATATTCAGTTAATAATTATAGACATTTGCACAGCATCTGAAAAAGAAAAAAATCTGAAGAATAAAGTCTACAACAACAACAACAACAACAACAACAATAACAACAACAAATAAATGCAAAAATTCAGACTCCGGGTCAAGGGGCTTTCCACTAAAAGCTCCATAAAAAGCTTTCAACTGGTTCAAAATGCAGCAGCAAGATTACTAACAGGAACAAAAAGAAGAGAGCACATTACGCCAGTGCTGAAGTCTCTTCACTGGCTCCCCGTCGAGTCCAGAATCAAATTCAAAATTCTACTCTTGACCTACAAAGCCATAAATGACATGGCCCCATCCTACCTCAAAGATGCTATAGAACCATATCATCCAAACAGAGCTCTTCGCTCTCAGAATGCCGGCCTTCTGGTGGTGCCAAGAGTCTCTAAAAGTACTGTAGGAGGTAGAGCGTTTAGCTACCAAGCCCCTGTGTTATGGAATCAGCTCCCGACCCATGTTAAATATGCTGACACAGTCTCTTCATTTAAGTCCAGGCTTAAAACGTTCCTCTTCGAAATCGCTTATGGTCAGAGTAGTTAGGAACAGAAAGATAAACCCACAGCTTCAGCTACGCTGCCCTAGGAGTAACTGTGCTGGGGGAAGTATGACAGCTTGAGCACTATCCTCTTCTTCTGACTACTTATGCTATCAAACAATATTTATTTTTTAATTCCACTTGCAAACTGTTCACCGCCTTCTTTTTCTTTCTCTCACTCCTGAGGACCTGTGGACCCAGATGTCCCTCTCCTGGTGAAGTGGTCCCTGCCCCATGTGGACGGTCCCTCATCTGCCTGAAGAGTGGCTCCAGTTCGCCTCAGTCGGTCCCTCATCTGCCTGAAGAGTGGGTCCAGCTCGCCTCCGACGGTGCCTCATCTACCTGAAGAGTGGGTCCAGCTCGCCTCCCACGGTCCCTCATCTGCCTGAGGAGTGGGTCCAGTTCGCCTCCGACGGTCCCTCATCTGCCTGAAGAGTGGGTCCTGCTCGACTCCGACGGTCCCTCATCTGCCTGAAGAGTGGGTCCAGCTCGACTCAGACGGTCCCTCTTCTGCCTGAAGAGTGGGTCCAGCTCGACTCAGACGGTCCCTCATCTGCCTGAAGAGTGGGTCCAGTTCGCCTCAGTCGGTCCCTCATCTGCCTGAAGAGTGGGTCCAGCTCCAGTCTCCTCGTGTCCGTCTGTCCGTCTGTGAGAGTCGGATCTCTCCTTCACTGGAACTCCTCCAGGTTTCTACGCTTTTTTCCCAAAGAGGTTTTTTTTTGTAGTTTTTCCTGGCCGAGAAGGAGAGTCTAAGGACAGAGGACCCTGGGACATTGTCCCTCGCCACCACAGACATTGTCTGACTTCATCGCCACCACAGACATTGTCTGACTCCATCGCCACCACAGACATTGTCTGACTTCATCGCCACCACAGACATTGTTGATTCATTTCTCCCTGTGGCCCTCAGAGGCAACTGTTGTTGTGATTTTGGGCCTTACAAAAATAAATTGATTTGATTTGATTTGACTAAATACAGTAAATAAATGGAGATGCCATGAATATTCAGTTGATAATTATATACATTTGCACAGCATCTGAAAAAGAAAAAAATCTAAAGAATAAAGTCTAACAACAACAACAATAACAACAAATCATTGCAAAAGTTCAGACTCCGGGTCAAACATGCAGGGTTCCCAAACGATAAAAACGCAGAAGCACATTTACATCTCAGTTCTGCAGTTTTAAACATGAAGTCAACGCATCGGTTTCAATTATCGAGTCGTTTTAGATCAATATTGCAGTTTACAATCAATTAAACACTGCTGCACATACCGTACATTAAAGTTAAATACTAAATACCAGAACAAATACGAACGTGTCTCCTTCAACTTGACTTCAACATTAAGTAAGTTTCATACAGTCGCGTACTCAAGGAACGTCGATCCACATGACGATACGACCGGCAGTAAATGAACGCTTCGAAAACAATAACCGAAGGATAAAACGACAACCGCGACTCGTTCCCGGACGAAAAAAGGCCGTCCCTCCTCCCTCACCACATGATGACGGCCACCAGCCTCATGATGGCCTCGTTGAGACAGTCGAAGAAGTCCCTGAGCGGCCGGCCCTTCTCCCGCATGCTGCCGATGATGAGGCCGAAGCACACGGAGAACACCACCAGCCCCAGGGCGTTGATCCCGTTCACGGAGCCCGGCACGGGGATCATCTCCTCCCGCGACAGCACCTGGGTCCCGTTCAAAGAGAAGACGGTGTCGTTCACCGTCATCTTCACGTGGATCACGCGCTTCGCATAGTGCGTCTTGTACTGGACGGAGGACGGAGACGAGGACAGGTCAGCGGTGCGTGACATTATTCTATAGACTCATGTATAAGTGAAATGGCATGTACATGTGTTAATGAGGATGTAGCAATAACCAAAATATTGTGATATTGTATCGTCAAAAGTCTTTTATACCGTATTTTCCGGACTATAAGTCGCACCGGAGTATAAGTCGCATATATATCGTATATAAGTCGCACTGGAGTATGAAATGCAGTTGTAAGTGTGAAAATAACAAATCATATCACATATAAGTCGCTCTGGAGTACAAGTATAAGCATATAAGTATAAATATAAGTATAAGTCGCACCCCGGCCAAAACTATGAAAAACTTCTAGTCCAGAAAATACGTTATATTAAATCTACATTATTTTAATGTGTTTTTAGCAGATCTCTTTTCTTTTCTTGTAAAATCACAGGATATTTATATTAAAGTGATTTTAGCTCGCTGGATTGAATGAATTAGACGCTGTGATTTTATTTGATCCTTTATGTTCAATTCAAATATGTATCATTTGGACTTTTTAAAAGGACACTTAAATATAAATATAATTTACCTGTTTGGTGCAAGCTTCAACAATATTTGGTGGAAACATGTTCCTAGAAAACAGAAAAACATCAAATTAATTCATATTAAATTAGTATTTATTTTGTAAATGGCCAATGTATTACACAATATTAGAATATAATATGACAAAATAAATAAAGTAGTACTGAGGTGGAACTAAGTCTTTGTTTTGCACGTCTCAACTAAGTGGCCCACAAGTCCCAAGTCAATGGCCCACAAGTTCAAGTCCTCCACTTTGAGTTTTTTGTGTCATTGTGCCAAATTACAGAAAATGGCTCACATTTTTGCAATTCAATATTATTTTTGAGAATAGTTTTTTTAAGTTCTGGTCACATCAACATGGTCATGTATCAGCTGAAGAGGATTTTAACAAAAGAGAAGCATCAAGTCGTCTCAAGTCACAAGGCTTCAGGTCCAAGTCGAGTCCGAGCCGAGTCCACATCTCCAGTCCATTTTAGCGTTTAATCTAGTCAAGTCTAAAGTCATAAAAATAACATAAAAAGCAGATCAAACGTCGACCATTTTGCGCGTGTTTGAGTGAGAGCGCTGAGGTGTTCGTTTCGTCACCTGATGAGATCCAGGAAGGCGTCGGCCGGGCTGACCTGCTCCACCTTCTGCAAGTTGGTGAACTCGTCCTTGGATCCCTTTCCGGGGTGAATGATCAGAACCATCACGATCCCGATGAAGACGGCGAGGACGGTGGTGGAGGTGTAGTACAGCACCGCCCTCATGCCCATTTTCCCCGACGCGCGGCTGTCCAGGGCGGCCATGCCTGAAACACGACACCATCATTGTTCATTTATCTGGTGTTCAACTCATACTGACCAGTCGATTATAAAGTATATAGTAAAATAATCGTTATCTTGACCACACAGACTCTAAAACACATACGAAAAGACCTTTTACCACAAAGATAATGGCATTATTAAATCAAAATAAAATATTTTCAATCTAGAAGCCTTCAGTTGCCGTATTTCAAGCTTTATTTAGTTGATAATGTATTAGTTTTATCATTTTTATTTTTATTATTAAAGCATAAAAGAGAATGAGTGTGTATGTGTGTGTATACGTGGATATATACATATTATATGCATGGATCTGAGGTAATATGTCTATATGAATGTTTTATGTGGATATGTATGTGTATATATATATATATATATTTCCTTCTCTATTTCTTTCTAGTTAGTTTATTTTATGTAAGTTTTGTTGCTGTGTGTTTTGAAAATAATAAATAGAAAAAAAAGATAATCTATTAAAAAAGTTCCAACATACAATATAAATAATAATTTGACAAGTCAACGACAAAAATACTTACTTTGAATTTAAGTCGCTTTTATTTATTATTTATAACTACTATTTTCCATTTTCATTATGACTATTTGGAGATGCAAACTATTGGATTAACCTTCACTCAAACATCACAATATCAATTTATAGAACAAAGAAACATTACAGTTTAACAATTGCTCATGATTATTGAATATTAGCTTAGTTTTCGTTTACAGGATGTGTCGAGAAGTTGTATTTCAAGGTCGATTTATAGTTAACAATATAAAAGCAGTGATGGTCACATTTGTTCTGGTGATTCAACAGATGAACGAGCTTCTTGCTTGGGTTGCCAAACGGCGTTGGCGTCGGTTTGTCTTAATCAGCCATGTGGTAATAAAGGCTTTTAAATCATTTAGATCCTTTTGAGTGCATTTCATCGCACTGTAGGGCACCAAAAGGACAATTTCACACAATCTATAAACATCCCAGTGCACTCCTGTCTTCTAAAATCCTGCAAAAGGGTTAGTAGATTGTAATTGTAAATAAACCAATTGGCAAACCAGGTGAATTTTAGATTGTAATGCGTTTAGATCTTTAGGACTCCACGCTACACGTCTTTAAAATCTGCATTCCCGCGCCATTTTTGGGACTGAACTTGGACTGAACCTGGACTAGACCGCGACTGAACCGAACCAGGACCAAACCTAAGTCTTCGTCAGGACCAAACTGGGCTCGAACCAGGACTAAACCTGAGTGTTCGTCAGGATCCAACTGGGCTCGAACCAGGACCAAACCCAGTCTTCGTCAGGACCAAACTGGGCTCGAACCAGGACCAAATCGAGACTTTGTCAGGACCAAACTGGGCTCGAACCAGGACTAAACCTGAGTGTTCGTCAGGATCCAACTGGGCTCGAACCAGGACCAAACCCAGTCTTCGTCAGGACCAAACTGGGCTCGAACCAGGACCAAGCCTAAGTCTTCGTCAGGACCAAACTGGGCTCGAACCAGGACCAAACCCGAGTCTTCGTCAGGACCAAACTGGGCTCGAACCAGGACCAAACCCAGTCTTCGTCAGGACCAAACTGGGCTCGAACCAGGACCAAACCCAGTCTTCGTCAGGATCAAACTGGGCTCGAACCAGGACCAAACCCAGTCTTCGTCAGGACCAAACTGGGCTCGAACCAGGACCAAACCCAGACTTCGTCAGGACCAAACTGGGCTCGAACCAGGACCAAACCCAAGTCTTCGTCAGGACCAAACTGGGCTCGAACCAGGACCAAACCCAAGTCTTCGTCAGGACCAAACTGGGCTCGAACCAGGACCAAACCAAAGTCTTCGTCAGGACCAAACTGGGCTCGAACCAGGACCAAATCGAGACTTTGTCAGGACCAAAATGGGCTCGCACCAGGACCAAACCCAGTCTTCGTCAGGACCAAACTGGGCTCGAACCAGGACCAAACCAAAGTCCTTGTACGCCACAAAAACACCTATTCTGTCCCTCGACAAACCTGCATTATGTCTGGGAGCGACTTTCGTGGGAAAACGCCGGGTAAAATAAGGTGGCTCACGCCCTTTTGATTTATCTGAGAAGAATGGCAAGAAATATAATCCCCGTCCGACCTTTGGCAATGAGAAAAGCACATTTCCCAAGCACCAAACGGCTCTATTATACTCTACACAAATCGCCCTCCATTACAAATATTTGGCAACACAAACCCTCCAACCTCAAGTACAATGTGTCCGATTTTCTCTGTAGTTCTGTGTTCATTTTGTCATAAGTGTTTCTCTATTTGATGCAGCTCTTTGCTAAAGCGCGAAACACTTCAAATCCAATCCATCGCGGTGAAGTGCGAACTTTCCGACGCAGGTTATGGCTTTGGTCGCTTCCGATGGCGACGCAACGATTCTACGGTTGGCATTCGAAAGGAGATCTCTAAAAGAAAAGGGGTGCGAGATTAATCGCAATGGAAACTGCAACGGCATCTCGCATCAAACGACAAACATCTTGTCTTTTTCGCCGATCGACTGGCCAGAGCTTGAAACTGGCTCTCAAAAACCTTTCGGTATCTCAGCGATCTAAACGTGGATCTGACCGAGACTACGATCACGTCGAGTTTGTACAAAAACGACTATTTATAGAGAAAAGTACTTGAAAACTGTATAAATGTAAAAACGAACATTACGGTTCAAGTCATTTGGTCCTAAATTGAGTCCATTTGAATCCCGATGTGGACTCTGGTCTGGACCTGTTCAGCTATCCTCATTGTCCCACATAAACGCTTGATATAAATAAAGTAATGAGTCGGCGATTAAAAATGTCGGTAGACCAGAACGCCGTCGACCGATTAATCGACAAAACGACTAAAGTCTGAGAGGTCCGGTCACCGATGAACTGTTCCGAGAGATCGAGAACATCATTTTGTGTTATCTTTTTTATGTTTCGTAATGTTTTCTGTGTGTTGTGTCACAAATTGCAATAATCTGGCATATTTACACGGTTATTACAGATGTTTGTTATGAGGAACTGTCTCCATCGTCACAAGTAAACACGGTAAATAAGTACATTTCCCATTATTTAAAAGAAATAAACGTATTAAACCGAAATATATTGGGTAATTTTCCAATATCAATATGGAAAAAAGTGGATTCTCCCTGACTTTCAGCAAATACCAGGTGCATTTTACATTTAGGAGCAACAATGTTTAGGGAAACAAGATATATATCGCAATCCAATCGAAAATACAAAATCGCAAGGACTGCAGATATTTCACAATTAACACAATTTCCTTTGCAAACAACAATTTATCCTGTCTTATTGCAGTTTAAACCTCCACAAAATGTTCTGAAATGCACTTAATTTGCATATTTCTTTTAGCAGATCAGATGTTCTTCTTCTTCTTTGGTGTTTTATGGCGGTTGGTATCCAAGTGTTACATTACCGCCACCTACTGTAATTGTACGACTTAAGTCTTTAGACATTATCTTTATCAAATGATCTAAATAGACTTTATTCTTTAGACTTCTTGCCTCCCACACTTGGACACCAACCGCCATAAAACACCAAAGAAGAAGATCAGATGTTTAGAATGCGCACTTCGATTTGAACCCTATCGAAGCCAAACCCGCGAATCGAATTGGAACAGCGGTGCTTGTCGGAAAAATGCCACACCCAAAAATGGTTTCGGGGTTCAACCAATACGACCCTCGGAAGTGGAACGAGCGCAGACCTCCCCGAGAGGCGCGTTTTCAAAGTGTCTCGTCCGATTAGAGCCTTTATCTTTCCACAGACGGGGATCGGCTGTGGGAGAACGGAGATGGATGTGGCTCTTTCATTTGAGACTCCGACACAATGGGGGTTTGTGTGCGGGGCCGTCCCACTCCTCTGCTCCTCCTCGCTCTTGAGCTTTTGTCCCGTTCCGTTTGATCCGTCGTCTCTCCTCCTCGTCTCTCCTCCTCGTCTCCCTCCTTCATACTTGCATTTCACGCCCGTCCAAACTGCTGAGGTGATTCGTTTTGCTGATAAAGGAATGTGCGAATGGCCTAATTAAAAGTGGGCTGAAGGGCATTGATCGCTCAGACTTCTCATTTCACTGTGGGCAACACGTTTTCCCTAGTTTGACAAGCGAACGCTGAAGTTTATCATTTTAGCTGGTTTCACTGTGAGGATTTCCCTCGATTTAAAAAAAAACAAATGGCAAGAATCTTATGAATATTGTCTGTTCTTTTAAATGTTTCGTGTTCAAATGTGTAAATGTTTCTAGAATTATGTGCGGGTTTTAGCTGGTTATAAAAGGGTTAGCAAATAAATAAGTCACAAAGTCATCCCAAAACTGTTTCCTGCAGCCATATTGTAAACAAAGTCAAATGTACACCGTGAATCATATTCGTTTGAAACAAAAACATGTTCATTGTGTGTGAATATGCGTGTATATATTCAGATCAGATCAGAGCGTTGCCGAAATGATGTGCCAGAATATGAAAGTCAATATGAAAAAATACTGAGTGTAATGTGGTGCCGGAGGTTCCTGTGCAGGCCTTACTGGCAGATGACGAACATATAATGACGAACATATAATTCAGAACTCACGAGGGGCTTAATAGCTAAATTATATAAATACATGAAAATCTATATAATCTTTCTTTCTTCGAACTGTACTAAAAAAATAAATGGGTAAATTAAGTAATTTTTAATTTCATCAATTTTGCTTTGATGGATGAGGAATGGGAGCCAATGTAAGAATCTCAATGGAAGACACAAAAGCAAAACAAAATGTATGAATGAGACGAACTGCTCCGAAAATCAGGAACTGGACTGACACACGGAAAATGGACGAAAAATTAAGACTTAATTTGGGAAATGGACTAATTTGACAGACTTAATAAAAAATAAATAAATACATAAATAAATAAAATAAATAAAATAAATAAAATAAATAAAATAAATAAAATAAATAAAATAAATAAAATAAATAAAATAAATAAAATAAATAAAATAAATAAAATAAATAAAATAAATAAAATAAATCAATGTTACTTCCTGTAATTCATTTCAGACTACTTCCTGGTTAAAAAGAAATAGAATACTTTATTACTAGCTGCAGATGGAGTGCAGTGGTCTCATTTGGTCCCATATGCTGCTTATACAAGATACCCATTTACACAAAGAAAGTAAAAAGTCACGTACCATCAGTTTTAATCTCTTTTGCTGGGCTGTGACTGACAATTATTTCAGCCGTGGACCCGTAAAACAAGTACTTCTAGTTATTGTTGATGGATTGTTCTAATTTGAAGCCGGCGAGTCACTTTTTTAAGCTGACACAGAGTTTTCTAATTCCCCCTCCCGCTCAATACTCATTATAAAGATGCCATCAGACCCCCTGCCCCGCTTCCTCCTCTCACTTTTGTACCACGCTGACCTTATTGCTCAAATCCTCTTTCTTTTGGCCTCTCTATTCTTCCGGCCTCCTCCTTTTCCCTTTCTAACAGCCATGGGAAAACCTGTTGACTCTGTACGCTCTCCGCGCACACAAAGATCTCCGCGCTGTTGTCCCGGCAGCAGCAGCCCGGCCTCACCAATCCCAGCTTTTCAAAAAGACTCCAGGAGAATGACGTCGGGTCACGGACGGGACGTGTTCATCAAGCTCAGACAGTGGGTCGCTTTGGGGGGGGGGAGTTTAAACTGAGGGCAACGCCAAGAGTTCACACGGCGGTCGATTACGGTAAGTTTGGGCCGTGGTTATGGCAATGCATATGAACGTAACGGAATCCGAATGCAATCTCGTCAGGCAACATACGGCGGGAAAGGATGGGGCTAAATGTATTGACAATTTGGACTGCCACTCAACTAATTACATTAACAATAAATGGGAAAGAGGGTAGCTTCATTGAGACTGTGGAGGATCCGCAAAATCACATGTTTGGAGAGAATTCACAGCGTCGAAATGTTAATTATTCACAAGGAATATCCAACCGTGGCAGCCAGGAGGCAAACCACGATCACGTGTTATGTCACGTTGCTCAGAAAAACTGAACCGAGATCGATAAGTGCTCCGGACAATTTTTTGACCCATCCCTCATTTTATTGTGCTTTTTGATTTACCGTATTTTCTTATAAGTCGCACTGGAGTATAAGTCGCACCAGCCAAAAAATGAATAATAGAGAAGAAAAAAACATATATAAGTCGTACTGGAGTATGAAATGCTGCAAGTGTGAAAATGACATATAATATCATATATAAGTCGCTCCGGAGTATAAGTATAAGTCGCACCCCGGCCAAAACTATGAAAAAAGGTGCGACTTATAGTCCGGAAAATACGTATCTAATCATGCAAAAACAATACAAACTCAATGATAAAAAAAAATGGGCTAGGTAACTTTACTTTATTATTTTTTATTTTTTTCAGTATTGCCTTTTGTCGGTGCCATTTCTGATTTAACTTTGTTCAGAGCGAATGTTGCCAAAAATGTCAAAAATCAAATCCAACTACTAACTAAATGAGAGATACTAATCTGAGCAAGTGTTGATTAAAAGATGAATAAATCACAGAATAGGACAACAATAATACCACGTGGTTACATAGAAATCATTACTATTTTCTGTTTAAAATGACTAGTATATTGTCTAAAAAAAAGTTGCATTTTGATCATGATTTTTTTTATAAAAATCTGTATCGACCGCCAAGTTCCTCAGAGTTTCAAATGTTAGTATTTTGACACTCACATTCAGAATAATAATGTTGAGAAATTCCATTAAATATAATTTCTTTGAAGAAAACCTCCATTTAATTTGTAAAATGTTGTGTGATTTAAACTGAAAAAACACACACGACACAGACAGGTGAGTGAGTCCAATCTGAAGTCTCTATTTTTCTAAATTCAGTTATGATTTCAGTCCATGATTGTTGGTTCAGTTTGTGTCTTTTCCCCTAAAGCCAGAAGAATACTTTAAATATAACAAATACCAAATATACCTAGTAACTTTCTATAATGACCTCCTCCCTCCAGGCATAAATATACATCCATAACAACGTTTTCCTGTACCAGAAGTACCTCGACCTGTTCTCTGTCATATACTTTTAACCTTTTAACCTTTTAACTGCACATAGCTCTAACTGTCAAGGCAAATACTTCTTACATGTTTAATCATAATTATACTGCTGTTTAGTTCGATATATGACCGTTTCTCTCACTCCAAATATAATTCACACAGTTCCAATAATGAGGATTTGTGAAGTTTGTGACCATTTGTTTGTCTTGTATATTCGTGTATATGTTTTTATGATTTTCCAGTAAAGTGCTTTTACTTTTACTTTTGCTTTTGCTTTTGCTTTTGCTTTTGCTTTTGCTTTTGCTTTTGCAGAGAAGGTCGAGCTTCTGCTTCTGCCCATTCGATCTCGGGCCGATTTTGTTGTTTTGATTTGTTCGATCGAAAAATGCGTATTGACCGAAACAATACAATAAAAACATATGGAAGTTTGCCTAATGTGTCTTTTTCAGATTTGAGTCAAGACGTGTTTAAAATGTGCACTCTGAATAAAAAACACAGTCATTTTAAAAAGTCATGGCAATCGCAACTACAAACACATGTCAAACAATTCCAGAATCATTCATTTCTAAATTGTAATTCCCACTTTTATGCTGTTTGGAGCTTACACTGCCTATTATTCCTTCGTTTTGTTCCATTTTGATTCCCCAGCTCTCCTTCTTGTGGCCTCCTACAGCTCTCTCATTCCTCTTCATGGTTTGGGCTTTAAAACACGCTGTGGTTTAGCGTTGGAGCTCGAAGAAGGCTGAAGATTGTGGAAAATCAAGGGCTCATTTTGTACATTGTCAAAAATTGTAATTAGATTTGCCATAAATGATAAAAATAAAAAAAAAGGTAGGATTCTGTTCAGAGTGCGCATTGTAAACAACTCCTGGAGCTTCAACAAATACAAGAATGTTTGTAGAGATTTAAATGTACAAGACAGACCGGACATTTTGTTCTTTGCAGGTGACTTTGTAATATCTAAACAAGGGCGCTTTTGTGCTACTCAAATTGTGATTTATTTTCGAATGTGATAAATTGTGCAGCCCTACAACATCGCAAAAGTTTACCGTAATTTCTGCACTATAAGGCGCAATGGATTATAAAGGCGCACTGTCAATGAATGGTCTATTTTCCATAATTTTTCATATATAAGGCGCACTGTCAATGAATGGTCTATTTTCCATCATTTTTCATATATAAGGCGCACTGTCAATGAATGGTCTATTTTCCATCATTTTTCATATATAAGGGGCACTGTCAATGAACGGTCTATTTTCCATCATTTTTCATATATAAGGCGCACTGTCAATGAATGGTCTATTTTCCATCATTTTTCATATATAAGGGGCACTGTCAATGAATGGTCTATTTTCCATCATTTTTCATATATAAGGCGCACTGGATTATAAGGCGCACTGTCATTTTTTGAGAAAATTAAAGGCTTTTAAGTGTGCTTTATAGTGCGGAAAATACGGTAATTATTATTATATATTATTTTAACCAGTTTAGATTTGATTCTGTTGTTTTTGGAATAGTTTGTTTTTGGAAGAATCTGTCTGTCAATGTATTGCCTTGAACAGCGTGTCGCCTGTGCTCTTACTACAATCACAACCTGCGCTGCCAGAGCTTCGACCTGCAGATAAAGACACATCTGAGCGTTTCCCAGGCTGCACCAGCGCTGCTTGTGATTGGCTGAAGGTGCTGGGTTAAGGTTGAACCCAACTGGATTTAAGCTTTGAAACTGGAACTGCTTGTTTTGTAAAGCTGCTCGCTGGGGGATGATAATCGAATGGGGAGGGGAAGTGACTACCGTATTTTCCGGACTATAAGTCGCACCTTTTTTCATAGTTTTGGCCGGGGTGCGACTTATACTTACATTTATACTTATATACTTATACTCTGGAGCGACTTATATGTGATATTATTTGTTATTTTCACACTAGCAACCGCATTTCATACTCCAGTGCGACTTATATATGTTTTTTTCCTCTCTATTATGCATTTTTTTGGCTGGTGCGACTTATACTCCGGAAAATACGGTATACATGCATTCCAGGATGTGCAAACTGACTTTAAAAACGAAGAACATGGACGACTGAGAAACCTGCTCGGGTGCAGACATAATGAAACCTTTCTCAACCTCAACGTTAAAAACAACTGTGTTAAGAACCCATTGACTTGGAGAAACAGGACTTTTATTGGTAATTACAAATATGGCGTCTTTACAACCAAGATATTAAGCAGAGCAATGTCCACAAAGCTTATACATTAGAGCTTTCAAGGGGAATAATGTGTAAATCATATAAATGTACTGACAATTTAGACAGCCACTCTACCAATTGCATTAAAAATAAATAGAAAAAGAGAAGAATTCTGTCGTAAAAGTGTGTCTTGTTTCTTTTTAACCCCGTGTGAAAGTGCCCATTACTCACAGGGAAAGTCTAACTGTTGGAGAAACTGTGGCCGCAGGAGGCAAACCACTATCACGTGTTTTGGGCGTGTCCTGTTGCTCACAAGAGCTGGACTGAGATGGTTAAAGTGCTACAGACTCAGAACTACGTATTTGGGCCTCTAAACCACGGTCACGATCAATGGAAACCTTCGGAACATACAAGGAAAAAAAGGCCACTGCAAAAAAATGAATGAAAAGTTTGTACAAATGAACGTTTGACCAGTCGACCTCGCGATTGGCAGATGATTCTTCTTGGAACCGTGAGCGGAGCAGAAATTGGAGGCGTGCGGCTGTCTCTGCTGTTTTTGTAATATTGATCCTCTGCCCAACGGTTTCTCTCGGCTCACGCCAGGAACCAGCTCCAACGAGTGCCACGGTTCACGTCCAGATCAAAATCCACCGTCCAACGCACACAACGCTCCACACACACAGAGAGACACAATCCAGCGCCAACGCCACAACCGTTTATGGGCTTTTGGAGAAGTTTCACGATCAGAATGAGTTTGTTGCCATTGTCAATGAACAAAATTTACTAATATAGGAACTTGTCTTTGTGATTCAGTGCAACACAAAACAATAAAACAATGAATAAGTCGTAACAATAAGCTATCAGATCAGAAAAATAACAAGAAAAATACGAAATAGGCTTAATATGTGCACAAATGTACAGTTTATGCAGATGTTCAGAGCCAAATCAAATCAAAAAGTAGATTCAAGGCAAAAAGGAAATTAAAGTAAATTATTTTCCCCCCCTCAATTGATCAATCTAAATATTTAATAATTTCACGCAGAAAACAGTCACACTTTACTCTCCAAAATCTGAACTTGGCTCAAAAGGCAAGAAAAAAACAACCTTTGACTGACCGAGGATCGGCCGCTTCATCGGCAGTTAGAAGTGATAGAATCTCTAGATCTGGTGTAGATTTACCGTATTTTCCGGACTATAAGCCGCACCTTTTTTTCATAGTTTTGGCCGAGGTGCGACTTATATGTGATATTATTTATTATTTTCTCACAGACAACCACAAGAGGGCGCTCTAGGCTCCAAGCGACGCAGAAGAAGAATCTGCACTTCTTCTTCCTCTGGAGTTTGTGGAGTTGTTTAGAAGTGACACAGAGGAAGAAGAATTCAGTGGATTTAGTGATTTGGGGTAAAACTGATGCTTTGGTAAACTTGTTAGCATGTTCTTTATGCTATAGTTATCTGAATAACTGTTCATATGTTACGTTAACATACCAGACACTTACCACAGTTCTGTCTGTGCCTCATGTAGCTGAAGGTGTTAGCGTTAGCATACGTCATGTAGCTGAAGGTGTTAGCGTTAGCATACGTCATGTAGCTGAAGGTGTTAGCGTTAGCATACGTCATGTAGCTGAAGGTGTTAGCGTTAGCATACGTCATGTAGCTGAAGGTGTTAGCATTAGCATACGTCATGTAGCTGAAGGTGTTAGCGTTAGCATACGTCATGTAGCTGAAGGTTTTAGCGTTAGCATACGTCATGTAGCTGAAGGTGTTAGCGTTAGCATACGTCATGTAGCTGAAGGTGTTAGCGTTAGCATACGTCATGTAGCTGAAGGTGTTAGCATTAGCATACGTACACCTATTCACCATGTTCTCTCATCTGTTATTATTTTAAACTGCATTTCAAGATGAAATGTCTGTTCTTGGGCTTGGATTTGATCAAATACATTTCCCCCCAAAAATGCGACTTATACTCCAGTGCGACTTATATATGTTTTTCGATCCCCGGTGCAGCCGTAAACTCACAGAACGGCGGTCTTTGTGGCGGCGCGGCGGTCACGTGACTCGATGTCAGTAGATAGTGTGCGTCGCGGGCAGGACCTTATCAAACAGGGCCAGGACATCGAAAACAAGCTCTGAAATGCCTCTCCCGTCACATGACTTTGGCGTAGCGATGTGTGCCACGTGTTATTATTCTGTCAGAGAAAGACGGGCTTGAAAAGAGCAGTGTCGGGTCGTAAGAGTCACTGAGATTGAGTTGAAATCATAATAATATCAATAATAGGAAGGCAATCGCAAAAACTGATGATTAAGGACTGGACGGACATCGTAACTGACAAACGCACTGTGGAAAAAATAATAATCAATTCTAAAATCGACAATTCAAAGAACAATGGACCATGGGACTCTTCATTTTTTTGCCATAGCACGTATTAACCTCGCTTTCTTTATTACTTTCTAATTTTATTCTTTACTTATCCAGAGATCTCTATGGTCCTGCCCAGCTCTGGCTTTTATTTCATGTAATTCTTTGTATATACTCTCTCCCCCTCCCTCCCTCCCTCCCTCCCTCTCTCCCTCCCTCTCGCTCTCTCTGTCCCCCTCCCTCCCTCCCCCTCTCTCCCTCCCTCCCTCCCTCCCTCTCTCCCTCCTTCTCTCTCGCTCTCTCCCTCCCTCTCGCTCTCTCTCTCCCCCTCCCTTCCTCTCCCTCCCTCCCTCTCTCTACCTCCCTTCCTCTCTCTCTCCCCCTCTCCCCCTCCCTCGCTCTCTCCCTCCTTCTCTCTCTCTCCCTCCTTCTCTCTCCCTCTCTCTCTCCCTCCCTCCCTCTCTCCGCCTGCCTCCCCCCTCCCTCTCTCTCCCCCTCCCTCCCTCTCTCCCTCCCTCCCCCTCCCTCTCTCTCTCTCTCTCTCTCTCTCTCTCTCTCTCTCTCTCTTCTCTCTCTCTCTCTCTCTCTCTCTCTCTCTCTCTCTCTCTCTCTTCTCTCTCTCTTCTCTCTCTCTCTCTCTCTCTCTCTTCTCTCTCTCTCTCTCTCTCTCTCTCTCTCTCTCTCTCTCTCTCTCTCTCTCTCTCTCTCTCCCTCTACAACAGTATGAGGTCACTGTAACCCAGTCCACGAGTGAACCCAAAAACAACAAAGATGAGCGTTCTGAGTAAACCGCTGCTGCTGTGAGACTCTGGAGGGACATTAAGCAGTCTAATCAACACCTCCTTCGCTGTAATACATATTTATCTCTCGCTGTAAGAGTTAAGAGTCTTGATTTGTGTAGTCTGGGCTAGTTAGAGTAAGGTAGGCCCAGACACTTTTACTATGTATTGTTTATTTTCAGGAAATTAATACTGAAAGAAGTCGTATTTGTTTATAATTTGATAAAAAACTATTTCATGAATTAAAGGCGGTATGGACGATTTTTCGGCGATTTGAGAACTCAGGCGGAAGTGCGCATGCCACTCCCCCCTTCTGCGTCAGCTCGAACTGTCTTTCTCCGTCTTCATTTTGCCCCGTACACTGAGGGAACTATATTATGATAGATCCATGCGCTTAGGCACGCGGAAACGTGGGGACGAGCCTGACGCGGCTGCAGGTGAGCGATAGGTGCGTTTTATGATTGATACGTGGCAGGACAAATGATTTATCCATGCCACGAGGAAATATGATAAAAAATTTGCTGAAAAAAATCGTCCATACCACCTTTCATACAAGGGGGAATTGATTTTCTTTTATAGTTTTAGAGTGACATATTGACACTAACATCAGCCCAGATTGTGATATTGAAAAAAGGGCTCTTATTTGTGTTATGTTGAATTACATTCTGTTCACTTCCACTGTATCTGTTGTTGTTGTTGTTGTTGTTGTTGTTGTTGTGGTTGTTGTTGTTTTTAATGGTGGTTGGCAGAGTTTGAAGTGTTTCTATCATGACAATGGTAAAGAATTCTGGGTCTAGAATGATTTGATTTGTTTTCAACTATTTTGGACCAGTTACAAAATCTTTTCTCCTTTTAAATAAAATGATCAAATAATTAGTTTTTTAATCGATTAATTCAAACTGCATCTTTTTCACTCAACCGACCTTTTCTTACTCAACACAATATATTGAAACTAGTCCTCAACGACACAAGATATTTTGAGCTCAGGGGGTTCATGTACTGTACATATTGTATTTGAGAGAGACAACTGCACGTCTCCATCTGCTGCATGCGTCAGACTCGAGATGTTTATGAGGCGTCTCAGAGCGACTCAGGCACGTCCAAGAGGATCAGGAAGCACAAGCACAAGCAGAAGTACAAGCAGAAGTACAAGCAGAAGTACAAGCAGAAGTACAAGCAGCAGCACAAGCAGAAGTACAAGCAGAAGCAGAAGTACAAGCAGAAGTACAAGCAGAAGCACAAGCAGAAGCACAAGCAGAAGTACAAGCAGAAGCAGAAGTACAAGCAGAAGCAGAAGCACAAGCACAAGCAGAAGCACAAGCAGAAGTACAAGCAGAAGCAGAAGTACAAGCAGAAGCACAAGCACAAGCAGAAGCAGAAGTACAAGCAGAAGCACAAGCAGAAGCAGAAGTACAAGCAGAAGCAGAAGTACAAGCAGAAGCAGAAGTACAAGCAGAAGCAGAAGTACAAGCAGAAGCAGAAGTACAAGCAGAAGCACAAGTAGAAGCAGAAGTACAAGCAGAAGCACAAGCAGAAGCAGAAGTACAAGCAGAAGCAGATGTACAAGCAGAAGCAGAAGCAGAAGTACAAGCAGAAGCACAAGCACAAGCAGAAGCAGAAGTACAAGCAGAAGCAGAAGCACAAGCAGAAGCAGAAGTACAAGCAGAAGCACAAGCAGAAGCAGAAGCAGAAGCAGAAGTACAAGCAGAAGCACAAGCACAAGCACAAGCAGAAGTACAAGCAGAAGCAGAAGTACAAGCAGAAGCAGAAGTACAAGCACAAGCAGAAGTACAAGCACAAGCAGAAGCAGAAGTACAAGCAGAAGCAGAAGTACAAGCAGAAGCAGAAGTACAAGCAGAAGCAGAAGTACAAGCAGAAGCAGAAGTACAAGCAGAAGCAGAAGCACAAGCAGAAGCAGAAGTACAAGCAGAAGCAGAAGCAGAAGCACAAGCACAAGCACAAGCAGAAGCAGAAGTACAAGCAGAAGCACAAGCAGAAGCAGAAGCAGAAGCAGAAGTACAAGCAGAAGCAGAAGTACAAGCAGAAGCACAAGCAGAAGCAGAAGTACAAGCAGAAGCAGATGTACAAGCAGAAGCAGAAGCAGAAGTACAAGCAGAAGCACAAGCACAAGCAGAAGCAGAAGTACAAGCAGAAGCACAAGCAGAAGCAGAAGTACAAGCAGAAGCACAAGCAGAAGCAGAAGCAGAAGCAGAAGCAGAAGCAGAAGTACAAGCAGAAGCACAAGCACAAGCAGAAGTACAAGCAGAAGCAGAAGTACAAGCAGAAGCAGAAGTACAAGCACAAGCAGAAGTACAAGCACAAGCAGAAGTACAAGCAGAAGTACAAGCAGAAGCAGAAGTACAAGCAGAAGCAGAAGTACAAGCAGAAGCAGAAGTACAAGCAGAAGCAGAAGCACAAGCAGAAGCAGAAGCAGAAGTACAAGCAGAAGCAGAAGCACAAGCACAAGCACAAGCACAAGCAGAAGCAGAAGTACAAGCAGAAGCACAAGCAGAAGCAGAAGCAGAAGCAGAAGTACAAGCAGAAGCAGAAGTACAAGCAGAAGCAGAAGTACAAGCAGAAGCAGAAGCAGAAGCACAAGCAGAAGCAGAAACACAAGCACAAGCAGAAGTACAAGCACAAGCAGAAGCAGAAGTACAAGCACAAGCACAAGCAGAAGCAGAAGCACAAGCAGAAGCACAAGCAGAAGTACAAGCAGAAGTAGATGTACAAGCAGAAGCAGAAGTACAAGCAGAAGCAGAAGCACAAGCAGAAGCAGAAGTACAAGCAGAAGTACAAGCAGAAGCAGAAGCAGAAGCACAAGCAGAAGCACAAGCAGAAGCAGAAGTACAAGCAGAAGCACAAGCACAAGCAGAAGCAGAAGTACAAGCACAAGCAGAAGCAGAAGTACAAGCACAAGCAGAAGCAGAAGCAGAAGCACAAGCACAAGCAGAAGCAGAAGTACAAGTGCAGGTGAAGAAGGTGCAAAAGGCGTGTGTTCAGTCCACATTTACTGTCTTAAGAAATGTAATCTCAAATATGCTAAACTTAAAAATAAATTAAATTAAATATATATATATATATTTTTAAAAGGAATGTAATCTCAAATATGCTAAAGTAAAAAAAGAGAGATTAAAAACAAAGATAAAAAAGGAATGTAATGGTGACTTCAGATAGAGAATAACTCCAAAGAAAATAAAATCTGAAATTGTTTCTTTTATTTAATAATGCAGCTGTGTCTTTGCAATAAAAACCTCTTTTTGCATGTGTTTAACATCCATGTAGTCCTTTTAACAATCATTAAAATACTGTGTGTAGTCCTTTTAACAATCATTAAAATACTGTGTGTAGTCCTTTAAACAATCATCAAAATACTGTGTGTAGTCCTTTAAACAATCATCAAAATACTGTGTGTAGTCCTTTTAACAATCATTAAAATACTGTGTGTAGTCCTTTTAACAATCATTAAAATACTGTGTGTAGTCCTTTTAACAATCATTAAAATACTGTGTGTAGTCCTTTAAACAATCATTAAAATACTGTGTGTAGTCCTTTAAACAATCATCAAAATACTGTGTGTAGTCCTTTTAACAATCATTAAAATACTGTGTGTAGTCCTTTAAACAATCATTAAAATACTGTGTGTAGTCCTTTAAACAATCATCAAAATACTGTGTGTAGTCCTTTAAACAATCATTAAAATACTGTGTGTAGTCCTTTAAACAATCATGAAAATACTGTGTGTAGTCCTTTAAACAATCATCAAAATACTGTGTGTAGTCCTTTAAACAATCATTAAAATACTGTGTGTAGTCCTTTAAACAATCATCAAAATACTGTGTGTAGTCCTTTAAACAATCATTAAAATACTGTGTGTAGTCCTTTAAACAATCATCAAAATACTGTGTGTAGTCCTTTAAACAATCATTAAAATACTGTGTGTAGTCCTTTAAACAATCATCAAAATACTGTGTGTAGTCCTTTAAACAATCATGAAAATACTGTGTGTAGTCCTTTAAACAATCATCAAAATACTGCACGATTATTTTAATCGTCGACCTGTCGTGTTTGTTATTGTTGCATCCCGACTTTTACTTTACGGTCGAGTCTCCAAGTCCTACATGGTTTTAAAATAGCTAGTTTTCAAAAATAAAAACATGAAAATCTACTACAACAATATGGTTTGTATTATTAAACTGTCAACACTTGTGGACTAAAATAAATATCTGCCTTACTTTATTATCAAATACAAAGAAAAAAAGCATATGTCTTATTCAAGGACATTGCCATTTGTGATCATAAATTGTAAAACAGTTAATAATAGTCCATGTTATGTTTACTGCATATTTGTGTTAAAAATAAACTCTGATAACTGTGTCCTTTTGCTGTCAGTGGTTTGTGATCTCACTGAAAGATACGACGTCATGTCTGGTCATGGTTTTAAACAGCATTGTGTAGTTACGTGATTGTAAGTGCGCAGTAGAGTTAGAGCTGTAGTCGCTCAGTAATATTCTTGGTCGATTAAAAGAACAAAAGTGTGAAACTGACAAAAGCTCTCCAAATGTTTCCGTTATGATCCGACCGTGTGTCTGATCCAAACTGCGCTCACAAGACTACAACTGCACAGTAAAAATACACAGGATTATACTGGAAAGTATTAAGGAACAATGCATTTATATTTACTGCCATCTACTTTAGACTTTAGGCTTTATTCTTTAGACCTTTTTCAACCTTTTTCAACCTTTTTCAACCTTTTTCAACCTTTTTTCTCACAAGGACCGATACAATCACAAGATTTTTTTTTCAGGGACCGATTGAAGCCAGTAACAACAGCGTCCAATGTGCACATATAACTTTTTTAATACTTTATTAGTTATGTTTGCTGTTTACTAGATCGCCTCTATATTTTCATGGTAAAACACATCGAATATTGGGACATCGAATATTGGGACATAGAAACAGACTATAAAACTAAAATAATAATACATTACTTAGGGTGCATTGGCCTCTAGGGACCGGTAGTAGATGGCCCGCGGCCCGGTTTTGGGCCCCGGCCCGGTGGTTGGGGACCCTGAGGGCTAAAGGACTTAAGGCAGGAGTGTCCAAACTGTTTTCCCCGAGGGTCTGAAACTTACACGGAGCAGAAGAAGAACAACCCGACGATGAAGTCAACCATTCAACATTTTGCTTTTGACATAGTTTTGATGAGACTCCACACCTTTAATAAGACTTGGAACATTAATATTAACGCAAACATGTTTTATTTTCCCCAATTTTACAATAACGAAGTGCTAATTTTTGTTGTTTGGGCCAACTAAGCATTTGGACCCCGAGCCACAGTTTGGACACCCCTGACTTCAGGCAACAGTAAAGCCACGTTCCGACTGGCCCTGCTCCTCCAGACCAGCCTTTTGGAATGGTGCATTTCATGGCAGAATGTGTCTGGTCTGCGTTGTGAGCACCTAACGTCACCCGAACCATCACGATCACAAATCCAACCTCAGCCATTCACGCACAAGAAGTTCAGTTTGTGGCGCGCTCAGTGCCGCCGCTCCCGTGACACGCACAACGCACAGTGTGAAGGGCGTCGAGTGCTCCGAGGGGCACCGCCAGCCCGACCTCCAGCCCGACCGCCAGCCCGACCTCCAGCCCGACCTCCAGCCCGACCGCCAGCCTGACCGCCAGCCCGACCACCAGCCCGACCGCCAGCCCGGCCTTCAGCCCGACCGCCAGCCCGACTGCCAGCCCGACCGCCAGCCTGACCGCCAGCCTGACCGCCAACCTGGCCGGGCAGTTTGGACCGAACGACGTGGGCTTTTTGTGCAGCGGCCGCACTCTTCCTTTTACAATTAAACAGTGAGTCTTCTCTGTCTTTAGCTCAGGAACTTCTCTCTCTTTCCATATGAAGTTTGAGACGCGCAGGGGCCGCCACACAAGCCACAGCTTAAACAGACGCAGAGAGCAGGGGCCCGCCACACAAGCCACGGTTTAAACAGACGCAGAGAGCAGGGCCACAGCTGGGAACAGTTTGGACTCCACATACGTGTACTATGAACTATGTACTATGAAGGCCCAAAACATCAACATTGACCATGAAAAAGAGAGAATAAAACAAGATGTGCGGCTCCGTGGAGCAAAGCCGAAGTCTGAATGTAAAATAAACAAATGTTTAAATCGTGTTCTGTGCAGGAGGAGCAGGAGAAGGGCTCCGGGTGATGCCGGAGCAGGGGCAGGAACATTTGGGGACTGTGGGGGGACCTCATAATCAAATCTAAAATGCCCCAGAATGCAGTAAACAATGTGATTTTTATTGAAAACTCCTGACACAATCAGCGTAAATCACAATCTCAGCTGTGAGATGTGGCAAAATGTAAACACAACTTTGGATAATATTAGATGGATATGAAAAATAATACTTGTGGGTCCTGATGCCAGTGCTGTGCATCACTAAACAGGAAACAGCTGAAGATAACGTGAGCTCGCTTTGTTTCGTTAAGTCTGTCAGTTCAACATATAAAGTCAGCATCATAAATACGGCAGTTTATCACCAGATCAAGTGGTGACAAATTGTTCTTTTCTGTTTATATCTGCTTTTTACGGTATTGTTTTCTGCGTTCTCTCTTATCCAATCATCTCACGCTAAAGTGTCCCAGGAGCTGCAAACGAGCCAGACAAATACAGCGGAAATACAGTTCACTTAAGACACCGGCGTCGCCTTCGGACCGTCCCAATCCGGTCCCGAGCGAACCGGTGGAAACGTGACTTCGGTGCGCGTACCTGTAATGAGACTGGAGACCAGCAGGGGCAGCACCAGCATCTGTAGCATCCTCATGAGCAGCTCTCCGGGGAAAGAGAAGAACTTCACCTCTCGGTAGGACAGGTGGTACGGGCGCATCCCGAAGCCCAGGATCACACCTGCCAGCGCAGACAACAGAACACGATCGCAGCACAACATTAGCACTAGTGTAGTTTTTCCCCACGATGGTTTGAAGTTCAGCGGACAGGTTTGAGTAGAACGTTGAGTCGTTCTGTAATTCAAACGAGGGCCAATAATACAGCAGTGGGTTAAGTCTGTCTAATAACCTGCGCATGAGCCGTTAGGCCGCAGTTATTTTTATACTTTCTTTACGGATTTTTGAATGAAATATATTGAACAGGCGGACGAAATATAAATATAATTTCAGTTTCAAAAGGTTTTTTCTTCCGGTTTTACCCCAAGCGCACCACGGGATGAGAGGGGGGGGGGGGGGGAGAGAGGGGGGGCGCAGGTGAGTGTAACAGTAGATTTAGCGTGTTTTGTGTGTGCACTCTCAGTCACGGCAAAACGCGCTGGAGAAAATGTGGTAAATGGGTTTAAAAGTATATTTGCGATATAAAGGCGCGCAACAGACGCACAGATCCGTCACAGACTCCTGCATGATTTTGACAAAAAATTGCTTCACGCGCTCTTATCTTTTGACTTCGCTTTTTATATTTCATTTAATGCTATATTGCGTTGTCGGCAGTACTTTGTGGAAAAAAAAAAGATAATAATTAATTGTATTTATATTGTAGAAATCAATAATCTAAGTGCGGCGGATCCGTAAACCAAGTAATACAATATCCGCGGGCTTATAGGGTCAAATGTTGCAAGTCAACACAAGAACTTTGAGTGAATTCCAGCAGAGTCGTGGGAAATGACGTGCTCCGCCTGTAGATACTTGTAGATGAGGAGCAATTAGATGAGAGGATCTAAAAGTTTTCTGTTCAAAGTGGGTCCTGTTTTTTCACTAAAGCATCAAACCTGGTAGTATACTTTATCCTCTGAAACTGCTTTTCTAAATTCAAGGAAAGTGACACTTACGGTCCGGTATCGCAGTTCTGGGGAGGTCAAGATGAATTGTTTAATCAGCGACGGTGAGAACTGTCATTTTACATTTGGTTTTGCGTTCAGAACAATTACGTAAAATAGAAGCGACTAAATAGACGGTGATCCTTTGCTCTTTTTCAGTTCAGCCGATGTACTGACTGACAGCCACCTCGCAACGTTATCCGTCATCTAACACCAAACGAAAATGTGAACGTGGTTCGATTGTCTCAGCTTCACGGATCCGCGTTACTCGGACATAATTTGAGTCTAATTCCCTTTTTCTCGCAGGCGGCTGACCCATTAACCCGCCGCGAAAGAACTTCCGCCTTTTCCTGTGCCGTTGCCGCGAAATTCGATCCGAGCAGCAGATGTGGGACTTCACGCCGAGGGAGGTTAATAGCCAAAGGTCGGAGGTCAAATGTTTGCTTAAGAGTCAGTCTAAAGTCACCGAGGAATGTTCTAGACTCTCTCTGCTCCGCGCGTCCTGTCAAGATCGACGAGTGTTGATGGTGAAGACTCTTTTAACATGAAGGCGGTCAAAGAGATTTTTTATCACAGTCCGACTGGAAAATGCAAAAAGGTTTCGATTCACGAAGGACGCAATTAAGTATGAAGAGAGTAATTTGTTGCAGAAAACTAAATATATGGACTTTCTGGTGTAGTATCATGTATAAATCCTGCTATACTGAGATTTTTGTTCCGAAATACACGTCCTAGTTTTGTAAAAACATATTCATCTCTTGCATCTTGTAAATTTTTCAACCTTCTGTTTTTCGTATGCCTCGTCAACTGAAGCTTGTTTAAGATTACGATGCACTTGGTACATTTAAAAGGTGCACTATGTAACCGTTTCGTCGCATAGATGTTATCCAACTGTCTAAATGGACTCGATTCCTGTTATTTCCGAGTTATTCTGATTAACTTTATGTGTACCGTATTTTCCGGACTATACGTTTTTCATAATTGTACTCCGGAGAGACTTATGTGATATTATTCGTGATTTTCACCCTGACAACCACAAGAGGGCGCTCTAGGCTCTAAGCGACGCAGAAGAAGAATCTGCACTTCCTCTTCCTCTGAAGTTTGTGGAGTTGTTTAGAAGTGACACAGAGGAAGAAGAATTCAATGGATTTAGTGATTTGGGGTAAAACTGATGCTTTGCTAAACTTGTTAGCATGTTCTTTATGCTATAGTTATCTGAATAACTGTTCATATGTTACGTTAACATACCAGACACTTACCACAGTTCTGTCTGTGCCTCATGTAGCTGAAGGTGCTAGCGTTAGCATACGTCATGTAGCTGAAGGTGTTAGCGTCAGCATACGTCATGTAGCTGAAGGTGTTAGCGTTAGCATACGTCATGTAGCTGAAGGTGTTAGCGTTAGCATACATCATGTAGCTGAAGGTGTTAGCGTTAGCATACGTCATGTAGCTGAAGGTGTTAGCGTTAGCATACATCATGTAGCTGAAGGTGTTAGCATTAGCATACGTCATGTAGCTGAAGGTGTTAGCGTTAGCATACGTACACCTAATCACCATGTTCTCTCATCTGTTATTATTTTAAACTGCATTTACAGATGAAATGTCTGTTCTTGGTCTTGGATTTTAACAAATTATTTTCCCAAAAAAATACGACTTATACTCCAGTGTGACTTATATATGTTTTTGTCTTCTCTATTATGCATTTTTTGGCTGGTGCGACTTACACTCCAGTGCAACTTATAGTCCGGAAAATACGGTAATTGTAATTGATTGTATTTTATTGCACTTGCCTGTACAGGACATTGGGCTTTTAAAGTTGTAATTGCGCTTCAGAAATAAACGTTGACAGTGAATTAGTTTTATATCAAGATTACTCTGGCTTTTTGTGTTTATAATGAATAATAACATTGTCCTTAAAAAAATAAAAATCTGTAAAAATAGTAGAAATCAGTTACAGCCAGAAAAGTTACACAGTGCACCTTTAGGTAAATCTAGAATAGGAAAATCCCTCAATATCAGACCGTGTTCTGGCGAGAGCGCGGGAACTTACCAATTATAACGGCCGCCACGGTGAAAATGACAAAGGCGTTCTTCATGAAGCATCTTTTGACGTCCTCTTTGGTGATGCTCTGGACCTTCTGCCGGGCCCTCTCGGACTGGGCTCGGACCCTGGCCCGGACCTGCTGCAGACCGGCACGACCCCTTTGGCCGCCCTCCCCGTTACTCTGAGTCATGGCTGCTGCGGAAGACGTCGGCGTTATTACATCACGCTCGGGCGGCAAGAATCGGCATTTGAACGTTCGAAAATGGCGCATCGCAAAGACAACGTTTATTTTAATAAAATAATTTGAAAACAACAACAAAATCTGCCGTGTTTTGTCCAAAAGCTGCCAACCCTGTAGTTCATACGTCTGCAAACATGTTGTGAAATGCATGTCATTCTTGTAATAGTTTTTCAGTCTTTCAAACGTTCTCCGAATGCTAATGCTAATGCTCCGAATGCTAATATTCAAACATAGATCATGAAAATCAAACTGCAATGCTTTGGAACTCAATATTTTCAAATATCATGCAGGCGTACATTATATACAACACATATGCAAATGTGGAATGCCTCACAATACTGAAGATTCATTTAATAATACAAATTGTGATTATTCAGGACACAATAAAATCATAACAACAAAAACAAAATTATCTATACTAAAAAAAAAGTAAACTGTTTGTGTTAAATTAACTCTAATTTTACTCTAATTCTAATTATGAAAGGTTGGATTTCATAATTGGTTTCATACTAGTATTGATCTATTAGACAATTTGTCAAACAACCGTAAATAATCGTTAAATCGATGTTTTGTCTCACAATAATCATGTGACATCCCAACAATATACTGCAAAATGACTAATATATTGGCTAGTACAATATCAATATCACAAGTAACTAAATGTAGCACAATAAGGCCAACATTCTATCAGATATAAATCAGAATTATTTATGTTTATTCCTTTTCTTTGTCTGCTCTTTGACAGAGAATTAAAAAAAAATGGCCTTATTAATTTTGTGGTTCAACATTTATTCAATCCTTGTGAATAATGCCACTGTTTATCCGTACGCAGAGAAAACATTCAACTTTATTCCAGTTTTTGTGTCATGCGTATCAGCAATCCAAGATAATAATATGGTTTTGTGTGATAAAAACCCTTGTAAATAAACAATAAAGCACACTTTTAACATAATGCTGATGTTTTGACCTGGTTTATGGTTAATATCTAGGAAATTACTGGGTCGCTGTACACAAGAAAGGGAAAACTGTTGGGTCATTATATATATATATATATATATATATATATATATATATATATATATATATATATATATATATATATATATATATATATATATATTTTGTATTTAGAATGTGGTGGCAATGATTAGGGCTGAAAGAAGGAAATTGATCAATCACAATGATCCATCAATTATAGTAATAATCGTGAAATAATTTTGTAATGGAATGATAATTTGTATTCGACTCCAGCAACACAGCACAGTCTGTCATGAGCTGAGGGAAATAAGCACAAATTTGTGTTTTGGTCCATCCAGATGTCCTCAAGCGTCACTTTAGCTTCATCTGGATCAAATTGACCTTATTCCGCCCCGCCCCCTTTTTCCTCTTTTCCCACGTGATCGGCACTTCTGTTGTAATCTCATTTATGTCTGCTGTAATCTCACTTCTGTTGTAATCTCACTTCTGTTGTAATCTCACTTCTGTTGTAATCTCACTTCTGTTGTAATCTCACTTCTGTTGTAATCTCACTTCTGTTGTAATCTCACTTCTGTTGTAATCCCACTTCTGTTGTGATATCAATTCTAATGTAATCTCACTTCTAATGTAATCTCACTTCTGTTGTAATCTCACTTCTGTTGTAATCTCACTTCTGTTGTGATATCAATTCTAATGTAATCTCACTTCTGTTGTAATCTCACTTCTAATGTAATCTCACTTCTAATGTAATCTCACTTCTAATGTAATCTCACTTCGGTTGTAATCTCACTTCTGTTGTAATCTCACTTCTAATGTAATCTCACTTCTAATGTAATCTCACTTCTGTTCTAATCTCACTTCTGTTGTAATATCACTTCTGTTGTAATCTCACTTCTGTTGTAATCTCACTTCTAATGTAATCTCACTTCTAATGTAATCTCACTTCTAATGTAATCTCACTTCTGTTGTAATCTCACTTCTGTTGTAATATCACTTCTGTTGTAATCTCACTTCTGTTGTAATCTCACTTCTGTTGTAATCTCACTTCTGATGTAATATCACTTCTGTTGTAATCTCACTTCTGATGTAATGTCACTTCCGTTGTGATATCAATTCTGTTCTCACCTCTGTTGTAATTTCACAGTCGCTGCCTGTTCATGTTTGATCCAACATGGCCGACTTCCTGTCCGTCCTAGAGCGTCGCTGCCTGTTTGTGTTCGATCCAACATGGCCGACTTCCTGTCCGTCCTAGAGCGTCGCTGCCTGTTTGTGTTCGAGCCAACATGGCCGACTTTCTGTCCGTCCTAGAGCGTCGCTGCCTATTTGTGTTCGATCCAACATGGCCGACTTCCTGTCCGTCCTAGAGCGTCGCTGCCTGTTTGTGTTCGAGCCAACATGGCCGACTTTCTGTCCGTCCTAGAGCGTCGCTGCCTGTTTGTGTTCGATCCAACATGGCCGACTTCCTGTCCGTCCTAGAGCGTCGCTGCCTGCTAGCGTTTACAAAATGTACATGTCCCTTTTCTTTTTGTCCCTATCTTTCTTTTTTAAAGGTGGCGCTATCGAGTCGGGTCAATTTGGAGAATGTCACCATCTTAATTTTATCGCACTATTCTCCGAGCCGATCGCATCTATACTCCTTTGTGGGACTTTTTGTCTACATTCAGGGGGTCAAAAATGCAATAACAAACGCACAGAAAAAAGAATAATAATACGACATTTTCGCTGTTTTAATTGCTCGCGCTAAATATTCTAGAGAAAAACTGATTTTCTTGCAGTGTTGGGAAGAGAACTTTGAAGATACCTGCATCAATAACATGTATTATGAGGCGCATTATGACATAAACTTGTTGTTATTGTTTGTTTATTAGAGAAGGAGAAATCGCACACACAAAAAGAGCAATGTTTCTTTTTTTCTTTTTAATATAGTGCAGTTCGAAGCCTAAATTGTGTGATGTATTTATTTTATTTTGGGAAAGTTGCTGTTTCTGTTGCTGTCACCCATTGAAAGCGTACAGAAGTGCACGGACTACTGCGCAGTACAAATATTTGCGGAGTCAAATTAACCCACATTTTTGTCCTCTTTTGGTTTACTCCTTGTTTAGAACTAGTAAAGCAGTTGTGTAGTCCTATTTCAGACCTGGTTTAGACCCGGTTTAGACTGTTTTAGACGTAGTTGTACATCTGACAGTACTCACAAGGCCAAATACTTTCTGTGGTGGTACTCGGTATGTAAAGTTTGAGAACCACGACTGAAGAATACTAAATTACATTAAGCCTCTTGAATAAGGAGATGTAAATATACAGTCCTCAGTCCCATGCAGAAAGTGACTAACATCTGATGACATTTTAAAGAATCATATGAAGTCCTGTTTGGAGCTTTAAAGTCACGGTGCATCTGACAACAAAACCACTATTGTCACGGCTGGTAAACAACGAGCAAACAAGGAAAATACTGCCATGGTTTAGTCCTGGTTTGGTCCTGGTTTAGTCCTGGTTCAGTCCTGGTTTAGTCCTGGTTTGGTCCTGGTTTAGTCCTGGTTCAGTCCTGGTTTAGTCCTGGTTTGGTCCTGGTTTAGTCCTGGTTTAGTCCTGGTTTAGTCCTGGTTTGGTCCTGGTTTAGTCCTGGTTCAGTCCTGGTTTAGTCCTGGTTTAGTCCTGGATTGGTCCTGGTTTAGTCCTGGTTTAGTCCTGGTTTGGTCCTGGTTTAGTCCTGGTTCAGTCCTGGTTTAGTCCTGGTTTAGTCCTGGATTGGTCCTGGTTTAGTCCTGGTTTAGTCCTGGTTTGGTCCTGGTTTAGTCCTGGTTTAGTCCTGGTTTAGTCCTGGTTTGGTCCTGGTTTAGTCTTGGTTTAGTCCTAGTTTGGTCCTGGTTTGGTCCTGGTTTAGTCCTGGTTTAGTCCTAGTTTGGTCCTGGTTTGGTCCTGGTTTAGTCCTGGTTTAGTCCTGGTTTAGTCCTAGTTTGGTCCTGGTTTGGTCCTGGTTTAGTCCTGGTTTAGTCCTGGTTTGGTCCTGGTTTAGTCCTACAAATCTCAAAACATGAATTATATAAATGATAATAAGAATATTCCTGTCATATATGAATCAACTTTTGATGAGAAATATTTGTTTTAAATCATATTTCATACACAAAATAAGCTGTATTTTAGTGGTGGGGAATATTGACAAAAACTAATATATATTTTTTGTGAGAATCCGTGAATATTTCATTGTTGCCGTTAAAGTATTGCACAAAAGGTGATTAGACCGTAAAACATAGACTATCATTTTGTATGTCTCTTAAACAACTATTTTGCTATAATGCATTGTTTGTACTCCTCCCGCCTAGAGTACATGTATGATATCAGATAGTACTCAATTAAATATACTATAACAGCTGTACTTTTCAGACTCCATATTTTTACTCCCACTTGAGAGAAATATTTGAACAGTTTCTTACTCAAGTTTCTCACTGTGAGTAAATCCACAAGTGACAAAAACAACAATAAATGATTTAAAAATGACTGTTTCTTGCATTTCTCTTTCAGATATGACTTTGTTTTTTCTCCTTTTTGTGGAAAATTGGACAATACATTCTTTTTTTTGTTGCATTTTCAAACATATTCACCCTCCACAACTTAACATGACGACTTCCCCCCCGAGCCCACCGACCCACGTGTCCACATGGTCCTCGGGTGAGACCGTCTCCAGCACAGGCTCCAAACTGTGATAAGGACTGAGCAAACACGCAGCCACAAGTATTCACAGCGTGTACATGTACCTTTGGCCTGGAGCAATGCACTGCGTCTGGTGAATCCTGTTCCAAATTATGGGGGTTGTTGTTGTTGTTGGTGTTGGTGTTGTTGTTGTTGTTGCTTTGGGGAGTTGTGGAGGCAATCCGGGGTTCTTTGGTTGTGAGCTGGTGAGCGCAAAGCTGTAGGAGAAAAGAAGAGAAAAGAAGGAGGAGGAGGAGGAGGAGGAGGAGGAGGAGGAGGAGGAGGAGACTGAATGAGGGAATAAAAGAGTTAGTGAAGGACAGGAGGCGGGGCTTAAGCTAGGTCAGAGCAAGGAAAAAACACCATGCAGTTATGGGTAGTAGTTTACTATTTTTATTGGATTAATTTCTTTAATTTCTTTTATTTCTTTTATTTCTTCTTTTTTTTTAATAATAAAGAACCAACAAACTTAAAAATAAGGCAGTTTTTTAAAAAAAAGAAAAGAAGCTTTAACTGACGGTTTTGATGCATTTGTTTTTGTAATTATTTAGTTTGGTGGCATAGGAGGCTTCTTATGTATCGTTTTACATCAGTCAAGCTGCAGTTTGTAAAGAAAAATTGGAAAAGAAATGTTGAAAATTACAGGAAGAATATAGAAGATAATTAGCATATTCCTCACTTGGAGGAGGAGGAGGACACTGGAGGAGGAGGACACTGGGGGAGGAGGATACTGGAGGAGGAGGACACTGGAGGAGGAGGACACTGGGGGAGGAGGACACTGGAGGAGGAGGACACTGGAGGAGGAGGACACTGGGGGAGGAGGATACTGGAGGAGGAGGACACTGGAGGAGGAGGACACTGGGGGAGGAGGACACTGGAGGAGGAGGACACTGGGGGAGGAGGACACTGGAGAAGGAGGACACGGGGGAAAGAGGAGGACACTGGGGGAGGTGGACACTGGAGGAGGAGGACACTGGGGGAGGAGGACACTGGAGAAGGAGGACACGGGGGAAAGAGGAGGACACTGGGGGAGGTGGACACTGGGGAAATAGGAGGAGGACACTGGAGAAGGAGGACACGGGGGGAGGAGGACACTGGGAGAGGAGGACACTGGAGAAGGAGGACACGGGGGGAGGAGGACACTGGGGGAGGAGGACACTGGAGGAGGAGGACACTGGGGGAGGAGGACACTGGAGGAGGAGGACACTGGAGGAGGAAGACACTGGGGAAAGAGGAGGAGGACACTGGAGGAGGAGGACACTGGGAGAGGAGGAGGACACTGGAGGAGGAGGACACTGGGGAAAGAGGAGGAGGACACTGGAGGAGGAGGACACTGGGAGAGGAGGAGGACACTGGAGGAGGAGGACACTGGGGAAGGAGGACACTGGGGGAGGAGGACACTGGGGGAGGTGGACACTGGGGAAATAGGAGGAGGACACTGGGGGAGGAGGACACTGGGGGAGGAGGACACTGGAGGAGGAGGACACTGGGGGAGGAGGACACTGGGGGAGGAGGACACTGGAGGAGGAGGAGGACACTGGGGGAGGAGGACACTGGGGAAAGAGGAGGAGGAGAAAAGCCCCTCGTTGTTTTCTCCTGCTTCTTTTCAGATGGAGGCTTCAGGCTCGAGAGGTTCAGGCTGAGGCAGATTCCAGTGGAAAAACCCGACGTGATTCAGAGGAAGAAAAAACACCAGAAATGTCCTGCGTCCCGTTTTTATTTTATTTCATTAAAAACAAATACATAAGTGGTTTGTTTCTGTTGATTTAGAGACGCAGACAAGACAAACTTTTTAAAATGAACAAGAAAATGAATTCGACACAAAAGAATTCCAAGTTATTCCTACAAAATCTGAACGGCAAACCAGTACGATTGTGAAAAGAATCGAAAACAAATGATCACTAAATTCTCATCTGAGCGAGTATCAACTCTACAAAATATGACAAAACAAAACTGGACTGTTTTGGAATAAATTAGTACAAAACCATGTGTAAAAATAATGAAAATATGATTAATTTGGGTTGAAAACTTCAGTCTTGATGGTGGAATCAAGCTTATTCTTTAGCATTGACATTTTTATAGAGTTTTGACATCGTACCAACGCCACAAACCTGGATCTTTTGGCCCTGATCAGTTGACAATTTCATTGTGATTCAATTGAAGTCCTTGTTTTTTAAAGTTTGTTCATATTTCATTCTTCTGTCGTCAGTGAAACAGGGAGCGAGCGCAAAACGATAGAAAATACAACAGGAATTTGCAATAAAGTCATATTTCTGCTGTTTGGTCCTTATTACAGTGTATTAAGGTTTTGTGCCATACTTGAACCTCAACCAAGACATTTACACGGTCATTTAAGAAGGATTGCCATGATATTGTCTAAATATTGTCATCACTTTCATACTTATACCGATTTTTTTTGAATAATTTCACATTTTAAGCTTTATTACTTTGAAGCCGCTGGGTGTACTTCCTGTATTGACACTCGCACAGATGACTCGCACAGATACCGTATTTTCCATACTGTAAGTCGCACCGGAGTATAAGTCGCACCAGCCAAACACTGCATAATAGAGAAAAACACATATATAAGTCGCACTGGAGTATAAGTCGCATTTGTGAGGGAAATTTACTTTACGAGATCAGACATTTCATCTGTAAATGCAGTTTAAAATAATAACAGATGAGAGAACATGGTGAATAGGTGTACGTATGCTAACGCTAACACCTTCAGCTACATGACGTATGCTAACGCTAACACCTTCAGCTACATGACGTATGCTAACGCTAACACCTTCAGCTACATGACGTATGCTAACACCTTCAGCTACATGACGTATGCTAACGCTAACACCTTCAGCTACATGAGGCACAGACAGAACTGTGGTAAGTGTCTGGTATGTTAACGTAACATATGAACAGTTATTCAGATAACTATAGCATAAAGAACATGCTAACAAGTTTAGCAAAGCATCAGTTTTACCCCAAATCACTAAATCCACTGAATTCTTCTTCCTCTGTGTCACTTCTAAACAACTCCACAAACTCCAGAGGAAGAGGAAGTGCAGATTCTTCTTCTGCGTCGTTTAGAGCCTAGAGCGCCCTCTTGTGGTTGCCAGTGTGAAAATAACTAATAATATCCCATATAAGTCGCACTGGAGTATAAGTCGCACCCCGGCTAAAACTATGTAAAAAGGTGCGACTTATAATCCGGAAAACACGGTAGTTCAGTCTTCTCTTTAATGATCTTTAACTTTAATGATCCTGGATGTGTTTGAAGCGTCCACTGCAAACTCAGGAGATTGAGAAGAATGAACATTTTCCACAGTTGTTCAGTTTCTCTCCTGATCGTTTCATGGAGTAGAATGATGTGAATGCAGCCGCTCCCGGGGCCCTCCCACCGTCAGGGGACTGGACTCTGATGCGACGCAGACATTTGAACACAGTATGTTTCCGGTGTAACGTTTGTGACAGCGGGACTGGAAAGTGAAATGAATCAGGAAATAATTGACTGATCATCTTAGACTGGTCGTAATTGGTAGTTGTTTATGTGATATAATATCCTCCACAAACAACGAAATACACCATCTCCTATTTCAGTTTTCATAATAAGAAAACTGAAATAGGAGATGGTGTATTTTGTTTTATTATGTTTAATGTTTCAGTATAAGTGGGAAACCTGTTAACCCTGTAATAGACCTCTTCAATTAAAAATAAATAAATACATCATTTATTTAGTTAGTTATTAATTATTGATTTTTTTTTTTTATATGGCACTTGTTTAATAAGTATAGAAACAATATTTACACAGAGCCCAACCAGCACAGGGCCCCCACCAGCCAGCACAGGGCCCCCACCAGCACAGACCCCCACCAGCACAGGGCCCCCACCAGCACAGGGCCCCCACCAGCACAGACCCCCACCAGCACAGGGCCCCCACCATTACAGGGCCCCACCAGCACAGACCCCCACCAGCACAAACCCCCCACCAGCACAGGGCCCCCACCAGCACAGGGCCCCCACCAGCACAGGGCCCCCACCAGCACAAGGCCCCACCAGCACAGACCCCCACCAGCACAGGGCCCCCACCATTACAGGGCCCCACCAGCACAGACCCCCACCAGCACAAACCCCCCACCAGCACAGACCCCCCACCAGCACAGGGCCACACCAGCACAGACCCCCCACCAGCACAGACCCCCCACCAGCACAGGGCCCCACCAGCACAGGGCCCCCACCAGCACAGGGCCCCACGAGCGTCCCGGCACAGAGCGTCTCCACAGCACCCGAAGGACAACGGCCCCTTTGTGTCTGCGCGGGACGTCCACCGAGGAGCATCGACCGGTGAAATACAGAGAAAGAAACAGCAAAGTGTTGGCCCCTGTCCAGGCCCAAAGTCACTGGGATAGACTCCAGTGGGATGGGCTCCAGTGGGACGGGCTCCAGTGGGACGGGCTCCAGTGGGACGGGCTCCAGTGGGACGGACTCCAGAGGGACGGGCTCCAGTGGGATGGACTCCAGTGGGATGGGCTCCAGTGGGATGGGCTCCAGTGGGACGGGCTCCAGTGGGATAGGCTCCAGTGGGATAGGCTCCAGTGGGACGGGCTCCAGTGGGATGGGCTCCAGTGGGATGGGCTCCAGTGGGATAGGCTCCAGTGGGATAGGCTCCAGTGGGACGGGCTCCAGTGGGATGGGCTCCAGTGGGATGGACTCCAGTGGGATGGGCTCCAGTGGGATAGGCTCCAGTGGGACGGGCTCCAGTGGGATGGACTCCAGTGGGATGGGCTCCAGTGGGACGGGCTCCAGTGGGATAGACTCCAGTGGGACGGGCTCCAGTGGGATAGACTCCAGTGGGACGGGCTCCAGTGGGATAGACTCCAGTGGGATGGGCTCCAGTGGGATAGACTCCAGTGGGACGGGCTCCAGTGGGATGGGCTCCAGTGGGACGGGCTCCAGTGGGACGGGCTCCAGTGGGATGGACTCCAGTGGGACGGGCTCCAGTGGGACGGGCTCCAGTGGGATAGACTCCAGTGGGATAGGGTCCAATGGGACAGGAATAATGCAGACATACAGGCATTTTTTTAAAATGTATTTAATTTGATTAAATAATATTCAATATAATAATTGTTTTGTTAATATTTCTTTTATTCAGAATTAATAAACAAGAAGCATGACTGTATTGAACTGAGTGACGCTCAAATATGAAAGAGAAATTATTGAGTGTTTCCCACACTGGGGGGCTCCCACAGGGGGCCCCAGGGCTTTGTCTGGTCACGAGGTCACGTCGTGATTAATTTATACAAATTTAAAAAAACATGAAAATCACACAGAGCAGAACGTAAATAAACAGCTTTTTGTTTTACCATTCAAACTTGATTGACAGTTTTCCCAAGGCGGTGGAGTGGGCTAAGCAGCAGCACATATGCCAGGCTCTGTGAGACCGGCCTGAAGTCAATCCCCCGCTCGGACAATACGCCGAATGTCCTCCCTGCTCTTCACCCCTCTTTCACCCTTTCCTTTCCTGTTGAATACAAGACAAAAACATTGGAAAACCAGATCAACTGCGCTGCCCTAACGCCAAAACGAACACAGGAATCCCACGTGTCTAACTTCTAGGCTCACACTATTTCACACACATATTCAATAACTTTTGTTTATCGTCACATTCTACTTAAACAACTACGGCCCGTGTGAACTGCGGCCGTTAAACTTCAGAGTTGAGAGCGACACGTCTTGCAGAGCAGTTTCCTTTTGCGATCGCAGTCCTCGAATTGCTGACATTTCTTACATTTTCAGGGGTCTTTCGCCTTTAGAGACGAGCACTCTGCCACATCAGGGGGACGTTTACGGGCCCCTCGTAAATGTCAGGGTCAGTACAAATGGTAATGACGATAAACCCAAGTGTCTTTGGTCGGTTGAGCCGCCAGAAAAGCCTGAAATACATGCAATTATGAGAATATTCTGAACCAGATATTAGGGCTGCTGTTTAAAGGTACCAGTACAAAGTAGTACCAAAAACCTTGCTACTGGTACTGAAAATGCGCTGACCAATATACCGTATTTTCCGGACTATAAGTCGCACCTTTTTTCATA
>NW_027316278.1:7128854-7168854 GCF_026437365.1 Eucyclogobius newberryi | reverse complement strand
CAGTATTTACAGTATTCACAGTATTCACAGTATTTACAGTATTCACAGTATTTACAGTATTTACAGTATTTACAGTATTCACAGTATTTACAGTATTTACAGTATTCACAGTATTCACAGTATTTACAGTATTCACAGTATTTACAGTATTTACAGTATTCACAGTATTCACAGTATTTACAGTATTCACAGTATTCACAGTATTTACAGTATTTACAGTATTCACAGTATTCACAGTATTTACAGTATTCACAGTATTCACAGTATTTACAGTATTTACAGTATTCACAGTATTCACAGTATTCACAGTATTTCAGACACTAAACTCAGGACTTATTATTATTATTACATTTCCTGAAACCCCTCTCTGTCGCCCCCGTCAGGTCAAGCGTAAAATGACACTGACAATGAAAAATAAAGATGTGGAAAATGTGGAGACTCTGAAGCTGCTCATGCTCCAAACTGCAGCATTTACCCCGGAAAAAACTGTCACTGTGCCCGTGCAGCAGACAGGAAGTGATGTCTGCTCATTTAAGTCATTTATTCATTTGTTTTTTCATTGCAAAAGGAATAAAATGTGACATCAGAGTATTTCCTCTCTTTCCTTGAACGACCTCTACAAGGCACAATAAAGAGTTTATAAAATGATCACACGCCCGTAATCATAACTCAATCTAATAAATAAATACTGTAAAGTAAATCAATATCTTTAACTCCCATTTCTACACGTCATATATAAATATACCGATATATATACAGTATATTCTGATATTCTGAGGCTAACGCTAACTCCTTTGTCTCATTTAGCTGGGTTTGGTTTACACATTTTGTCTATAATTACAGTTTGTTGCCTGGTTTGATCCTCCCCGATTCCACTGATGATCAAAACGCTGTTAAAATGAGAAGAGAGAGGTTTTATTACAGCAGGATTTGATGATATTTGAGGTGTAAATGTCGTGTATAAATATGACAGTATCGGTGTTCTTCTCAGACCCCTGGAAACTCGTCGCTTCCATTTATTGTAAAACGCGCGGGAACGATAAAGATGTGACTGATCCATGTTTGTCATGAAAATAAAACGACAACAGAGACACAACTGAGGCCAAATCGAGGCCAATTTAGACTTTTGAAAATGTGTTGAATCAGTGGAATCAGCTGCAGCAATAATCAACTCGAGTCGCGACAAATCGATAGAAGAAACATAATCACAGCTGCATTATGACGGTGGTAAATGTCTGACGGATTATTATAACACTGACAGTGGAATTAAATCTCGTTAATACACTTTATTCGTAAATATTCTCTATCTAGACGCCGTCGGTCACAATGTTTCAACCTTTTTTTGTTCGATAATGTATTAAAAACGTCTCAAAATTCATCAAAACCTGCCCAGCCGAATGGTTAATTGCAGTGTAATGTCTATTGCACGCTACACGACTCACTCCAATGGCAATACATCGACATTTACATCATATCGCATGTTGTTTTGAAGATATACAACATTTGAATATCACATATATAATTCACAGTGTTTTGAAAAGGCTACAAATAAAAGAAAATAAAGTTCTACAGTGACATTTCTGCACATTTGTGATTCATTCGATAGACATTTCACATTTGTCTGACGATTAAACCTCAACTGAAACATTCAAACGCATATTTTAACACATATTTGTACACAGAGTAATGCTAAAAACAACCAGATATTCATTTTTGTCCTCCACATGAACCTCCTGTAAGTGTGCTGTAATGGCGCCCTCTACAGGCCATTACCGTCACATGAACATGCAAACGCAGCAATATCGATACTTTTGGGAGTTATTGTGCAGCGATATCGATGACCTCTGACTGGAACAAGGGCGCGGCAGGTCAGAGAAAGGCAAGAGGAGAATGCGGAGGTCTCGTCTCTGAAAAATCGACTTCCTTTTAAGACACAGACGCAGCGGAAACGCTCGATGTGCAGAACGTTTAAAGATGCATTCGGTCACTTTTCCAGCATCCAACGCGTCTGTCTCCACGGTGACGGGCAGCGACGACAGCATTTTTGATCATATGATGTGGTCTGGTTTGTAGAATATATGGACACACGTTAGATTCACTGTATTTAAGTCATTTTCAGGCTGGACATCATAAAAGTCTGATTATTTGCCAGGTTTTCGTGTGAAGTGTGAATGTGAGGCCAGGTGCCACAAGAGGGCGGTAGTGCGCACTGTCCACGGGCAAGACACTTCACCCACGTGTTGAATGCACTGTCCCGACCAAATAAAACAAATAATGCAATAAAACATGATCTTTTCCTAAACATGATCTGAAATTCATTAGCGATGCAGGTTTTTTTGGACTTTAAAATGTTTATTCCATGGTTCTGTGCCCGCTCAGATTCACCGTAGCTCAGAAACTATTCTTACTATTTCATACGATCAAACTTATTCACATTATTACATGATTATTTAAAACTGCTCAACCCATAGACTGTAGCCAACATGAGTTTGTATCTTTATTCAGCTGTTTTCAGTCAAATGTTGAAACTGTAACGTTTATCTGTGTTCAATGTGTAATTATTATTATTTTAGTACATATTTGGTCCTCTATTGTCTCTGTTTTTATGTTCTATTTTCATATTTTTGGAGCTTTTTATTATGAATTTCCCTGAACTTAGCGCGCGCCTCTTTCGGCTTGTTGACTTTTGTTTATTGGCTCCATCTAGTGGCCGATACCGCGCAGTGCAATTTCCTCACTTCAAAATAATAGAACTGAAGAAAAACTGTAGCATTTTCAAAGGACAAAAATTTGAAAAACGGAATCATATCTGAAGGAGCAGCGTTAGAAACACTAATGTTCAAATTTAATATTGTCAACATAAAACACATTTACTCACAAGTAAACCCTAACTAACCCTCAAGTACATCAAACAAAATAGTAAAAGCATTCAGTTCGATGTACAATGTCTTTTAAAGGTTATAATGTAAATGTACCTCTGTTTTTATGGGTTGAATGTGTAACGTCATTTGACTTTTATATTTTGTCTTTTTTTCTATTCTGTAATTCATTAAGAAACAAATGATCAGTGGTGGAAAGAGCAATGAAAATGTGTAGTTAAGTAAAAGTACAGTTACATGGCTAAATATACTCAGTTCCAAGTACAAGATCCGCCGCCAAAATTGTACTTCAGTAAAAGTAAAAAGCATACATAATAACCACTCAGAGTACTAGTTACATTTATACATAATTTAGCAGCATTTCAGATCAGTCTTTTGTACAAAACTTGATTCAACAGTTTAAAGGGCCGTTCACACCACGGCGGCCGAATCGCACCCGACGCAGAAGTTGAGCGCGTCTACATTTGAAGACAAACGCACGGGACTCATGTCCGTAAAATACACTCAGCAGCAGACGTGCGTCCGAGTCGTCCTGCACATGCGCAGTGGAGTCGAGTCGTCCTGCACATGCGCAGTGGAGTCGAGTCGTCCTGCACATGCGCAGTGGAGTCGAGTCGTCCTGCACATGCTCAGTGGAGTCGAGTCGTCCTGCACATGCTCAGTGGAGTCGAGTCGTCCTGCACATGCGCAGTGGAGTCGAGTCGTCCTGCACATGCGCAGTGGAGTCGAGTCGTCCTGCACATGCGCAGTGGAGTCGAGTCGTCCTGCACATGCGCAGTGGAGTCGAGTCGTCCTGCACATGCTCAGTGGAGGAGAGTCGTCCTGCACATGCTCAGTGGAGGAGAGTCGTCCTGCACATGCTCAGTGGAGGAGAGTCGTCCTGCACATGCTCAGTGGAGGAGAGTCGTCCTGCACATGCTCAGTGGAGTCGAGTCGTCCTGCACATGCGCAGTGGAGGAGAGTCGTCCTGCACATGCGCAGTGGAGGAGAGTCGTCCTGCACATGCTCAGTGGAGTCGAGTCGTCCTGCACATGCTCAGTGGAGGAGAGTCGTCCTGCACATGCTCAGTGGAGGAGAGTCGTCCTGCACATGCTCAGTGGAGGAGAGTCGTCCTGCACATGCTCAGTGGAGGAGAGTCGTCCTGCACATGCTCAGTGGAGTCGAGTCGTCCTGCACATGCTCAGTGGAGGAGAGTCGTCCTGCACATGCTCAGTGGAGTCGAGTCGTCCTGCACATGCTCAGTGGAGTCGAGTCGTCCTGCACATGCTCAGTGGAGGAGAGTCGTCCTGCACATGCTCAGTGGAGTCGAGTCGTCCTGCACATGCTCAGTGGAGTTGAGTCGTCCTGCACATGCTCAGTGGAGGAGAGTCGTCCTGCACATGCTCAGTGGAGGAGAGTCGTCCTGCACATGCTCAGTGGAGGAGAGTCGTCCTGCACATGCTCAGTGGAGTCGAGTCGTCCTGCACATGCTCAGTGGAGTCGAGTCGTCCTGCACATGCTCAGTGGAGGAGAGTCGTCCTGCACATGCGCAGTGGAGGAGAGTCGTCCTGCACATGCTCAGTGGAGTCGAGTCGTCCTGCACATGCTCAGTGGAGGAGAGTCGTCCTGCACATGCACAGTGGAGTCGAGTCGTCCTGCACATGCTCAGTGGAGTCGAGTCGTCCTGCACATGCTCAGTGGAGTCGAGGCGTCCTGCACATGCTCAGTGGAGTCGAGTCGTCCTGCACATGCTCAGTGGAGTCGAGTCGTCCTGCACATGCTCAGTGGAGTCGAGTCGTCCTGCACATGCTCAGTGGAGTCGAGTCGTCCTGCACATGCTCAGTGGAGTCGAGTCGTCCTGCACATGCTCAGTGGAGTCGAGTCGTCCTGCACATGCTCAGTGGAGTCGAGTCGTCCTGCACATGCTCAGTGGAGTCGAGTCGTCCTGCACATGCTCAGTGGAGGAGAGTCGTCCTGCACATGCGCAGTGGAGGAGAGTCGTCCTGCACATGCTCAGTGGAGGAGAGTCGTCCTGCACATGCTCAGTGGAGGAGAGTCGTCCTGCACATGCACAGTGGAGGAGAGTCGTCCTGCACATGCTCAGTGGAGTCGAGTCGTCCTGCACATGCTCAGTGGAGTCGAGTCGTCCTGCACATGCTCAGTGGAGTCGAGTCGTCCTGCACATGCTCAGTGGAGTCGAGTCGTCCTGCACATGCTCAGTGGAGTCGAGTCGTCCTGCACATGCTCAGTGGAGTCGAGTCGTCCTGCACATGCTCAGTGGAGTCGAGTCGTCCTGCACATGCTCAGTGGAGGAGAGTCGTCCTGCACATGCGCAGTGGAGGAGAGTCGTCCTGCACATGCTCAGTGGAGTCGAGTCGTCCTGCACATGCTCAGTGGAGGAGAGTCGTCCTGCACATGCGCAGTGGAGGAGAGTCGTCCTGCACATGCGCAGTGGAGGAGAGTCGTCCTGCACATGCTCAGTGGAGTCGAGTCGTCCTGCACATGCTCAGTGGAGTCGAGTCGTCCTGCACATGCTCAGTGGAGGAGAGTCGTCCTGCACATGCGCAGTGGAGGAGAGTCGTCCTGCACATGCTCAGTGGAGTCGAGTCGTCCTGCACATGCGCAGTGGAGGAGAGTCGTCCTGCACATGCGCAGTGGAGGAGAGTCGTCCTGCACATGCTCAGTGGAGTCGAGTCGTCCTGCACATGCTCAGTGGAGGAGAGTCGTCCTGCACATGCGCAGTGGAGGAGAGTCGTCCTGCACATGCTCAGTGGAGTCGAGTCGTCCTGCACATGCTCAGTGGAGTCGAGTCGTCCTGCACATGCTCAGTGGAGTCGAGTCGTCCTGCACATGCTCAGTGGAGGAGAGTCGTCCTGCACATGCTCAGTGGAGGAGAGTCGTCCTGCACATGCTCAGTGGAGTCGAGTCGTCCTGCACATGCTCAGTGGAGGAGAGTCGTCCTGCACATGCTCAGTGGAGGAGAGCCGTCCTGCACATGCTCAGTGGAGTCGAGTCGTCCTGCACATGCTCAGTGGAGTCGAGTCGTCCTGCACATGCTCAGTGGAGTCGAGTCGTCCTGCACATGCTCAGTGGAGTCGAGGCGTCCTGCACATGCTCAGTGGAGTCGAGTCGTCCTGCACATGCTCAGTGGAGTCGAGTCGTCCTGCACATGCTCAGTGGAGTCGAGTCGTCCTGCACATGCTCAGTGGAGTCGAGTCGTCCTGCACATGCTCAGTGGAGTCGAGTCGTCCTGCACATGCTCAGTGGAGTCGAGTCGTCCTGCACATGCTCAGTGGAGTCGAGTCGTCCTGCACATGCTCAGTGGAGTCGAGGCGTCCTGCACATGCTCAGTGGAGTCGAGTCGTCCTGCACATGCTCAGTGGAGTCGAGTCGTCCTGCACATGCTCAGTGGAGTCGAGTCGTCCTGCACATGCTCAGTGGAGTCGAGTCGTCCTGCACATGCTCAGTGGAGTCGAGTCGTCCTGCACATGCTCAGTGGAGTCGAGTCGTCCTGCACATGCTCAGTGGAGTCGAGTCGTCCTGCACATGCTCAGTGGAGGAGAGTCGTCCTGCACATGCTCAGTGGAGTCGAGTCGTCCTGCACATGCTCAGTGGAGGAGAGTCGTCCTGCACATGCGCAGTGGAGGAGAGTCGTCCTGCACATGCACAGTGGAGTCGAGTCGTCCTGCACATGCTCAGTGGAGGAGAGTCGTCCTGCACATGCTCAGTGGAGGAGAGTCGTCCTGCACATGCTCAGTGGAGGAGAGTCGTCCTGCACATGCTCAGTGGAGTCGAGTCGTCCTGCACATGCTCAGTGGAGTTGAGTCGTCCTGCACATGCTCAGTGGAGGAGAGTCGTCCTGCACATGCTCAGTGGAGGAGAGTCGTCCTGCACATGCTCAGTGGAGGAGAGTCGTCCTGCACATGCTCAGTGGAGTCGAGTCGTCCTGCACATGCTCAGTGGAGTCGAGTCGTCCTGCACATGCTCAGTGGAGGAGAGTCGTCCTGCACATGCGCAGTGGAGGAGAGTCGTCCTGCACATGCTCAGTGGAGTCGAGTCGTCCTGCACATGCGCAGTGGAGGAGAGTCGTCCTGCACATGCGCAGTGGAGGAGAGTCGTCCTGCACATGCTCAGTGGAGTCGAGTCGTCCTGCACATGCTCAGTGGAGGAGAGTCGTCCTGCACATGCGCAGTGGAGGAGAGTCGTCCTGCACATGCTCAGTGGAGTCGAGTCGTCCTGCACATGCTCAGTGGAGTCGAGTCGTCCTGCACATGCTCAGTGGAGTCGAGTCGTCCTGCACATGCTCAGTGGAGGAGAGTCGTCCTGCACATGCTCAGTGGAGGAGAGTCGTCCTGCACATGCTCAGTGGAGTCGAGTCGTCCTGCACATGCTCAGTGGAGGAGAGTCGTCCTGCACATGCTCAGTGGAGGAGAGCCGTCCTGCACATGCTCAGTGGAGTCGAGTCGTCCTGCACATGCTCAGTGGAGTCGAGTCGTCCTGCACATGCTCAGTGGAGTCGAGTCGTCCTGCACATGCTCAGTGGAGTCGAGGCGTCCTGCACATGCTCAGTGGAGTCGAGTCGTCCTGCACATGCTCAGTGGAGTCGAGTCGTCCTGCACATGCTCAGTGGAGTCGAGTCGTCCTGCACATGCTCAGTGGAGTCGAGTCGTCCTGCACATGCTCAGTGGAGTCGAGTCGTCCTGCACATGCTCAGTGGAGTCGAGTCGTCCTGCACATGCTCAGTGGAGTCGAGTCGTCCTGCACATGCTCAGTGGAGTCGAGGCGTCCTGCACATGCTCAGTGGAGTCGAGTCGTCCTGCACATGCTCAGTGGAGTCGAGTCGTCCTGCACATGCTCAGTGGAGTCGAGTCGTCCTGCACATGCTCAGTGGAGTCGAGTCGTCCTGCACATGCTCAGTGGAGTCGAGTCGTCCTGCACATGCTCAGTGGAGTCGAGTCGTCCTGCACATGCTCAGTGGAGTCGAGTCGTCCTGCACATGCTCAGTGGAGGAGAGTCGTCCTGCACATGCTCAGTGGAGTCGAGTCGTCCTGCACATGCTCAGTGGAGGAGAGTCGTCCTGCACATGCGCAGTGGAGGAGAGTCGTCCTGCACATGCACAGTGGAGTCGAGTCGTCCTGCACATGCTCAGTGGAGGAGAGTCGTCCTGCACATGCTCAGTGGAGGAGAGTCGTCCTGCACATGCTCAGTGGAGGAGAGTCGTCCTGCACATGCTCAGTGGAGTCGAGTCGTCCTGCACATGCTCAGTGGAGTTGAGTCGTCCTGCACATGCTCAGTGGAGGAGAGTCGTCCTGCACATGCTCAGTGGAGGAGAGTCGTCCTGCACATGCTCAGTGGAGGAGAGTCGTCCTGCACATGCTCAGTGGAGTCGAGTCGTCCTGCACATGCTCAGTGGAGGAGAGTCGTCCTGCACATGCTCAGTGGAGGAGAGTCGTCCTGCACATGCTCAGTGGAGGAGAGTCGTCCTGCACATGCACAGTGGAGTCGAGTCGTCCTGCACATGCTCAGTGGAGGAGAGTCGTCCTGCACATGCTCAGTGGAGTCGAGTCGTCCTGCACATGCTCAGTGGAGTCGAGTCGTCCTGCACATGCTCAGTGGAGTCGAGTCGTCCTGCACATGCTCAGTGGAGTCGAGTCGTCCTGCACATGCTCAGTGGAGTCGAGTCGTCCTGCACATGCTCAGTGGAGGAGAGTCGTCCTGCACATGCTCAGTGGAGTCAAGTCGTCCTGCACATGCTCAGTGGAGTCGAGTCGTCCTGCACATGCTCAGTGGAGTCGAGTCGTCCTGCACATGCTCAGTGGAGTCGAGTCGTCCTGCACATGCTCAGTGGAGTCGAGTCGTCCTGCACATGCTCAGTGGAGGAGAGTCGTCCTGCACATGCACAGTGGAGTCGAGTCGTCCTGCACATGCTCAGTGGAGGAGAGTCGTCCTGCACATGCTCAGTGGAGGAGAGTCGTCCTGCACATGCTCAGTGGAGTTGAGTCGTCCTGCACATGCTCAGTGGAGTCGAGTCGTCCTGCACATGCTCAGTGGAGTCGAGTCGTCCTGCACATGCTCAGTGGAGGAGAGTCGTCCTGCACATGCTCAGTGGAGTCGAGTCGTCCTGCACATGCTCAGTGGAGTCGAGTCGTCCTGCACATGCTCAGTGGAGGAGAGTCGTCCTGCACATGCGCAGTGGAGGAGAGTCGTCCTGCACATGCTCAGTGGAGTCGAGTCGTCCTGCACATGCTCAGTGGAGGAGAGTCGTCCTGCACATGCACAGTGGAGTCGAGTCGTCCTGCACATGCTCAGTGGAGTCGAGTCGTCCTGCACATGCTCAGTGGAGTCGAGGCGTCCTGCACATGCTCAGTGGAGTCGAGTCGTCCTGCACATGCTCAGTGGAGTCGAGTCGTCCTGCACATGCTCAGTGGAGTCGAGTCGTCCTGCACATGCTCAGTGGAGTCGAGTCGTCCTGCACATGCTCAGTGGAGTCGAGTCGTCCTGCACATGCTCAGTGGAGTCGAGTCGTCCTGCACATGCTCAGTGGAGTCGAGTCGTCCTGCACATGCTCAGTGGAGTCGAGTCGTCCTGCACATGCTCAGTGGAGGAGAGTCGTCCTGCACATGCGCAGTGGAGGAGAGTCGTCCTGCACATGCTCAGTGGAGGAGAGTCGTCCTGCACATGCACAGTGGAGGAGAGTCGTCCTGCACATGCTCAGTGGAGTCGAGTCGTCCTGCACATGCTCAGTGGAGTCGAGTCGTCCTGCACATGCTCAGTGGAGTCGAGTCGTCCTGCACATGCTCAGTGGAGTCGAGTCGTCCTGCACATGCTCAGTGGAGTCGAGTCGTCCTGCACATGCTCAGTGGAGTCGAGTCGTCCTGCACATGCTCAGTGGAGTCGAGTCGTCCTGCACATGCTCAGTGGAGTCGAGTCGTCCTGCACATGCTCAGTGGAGGAGAGTCGTCCTGCACATGCGCAGTGGAGGAGAGTCGTCCTGCACATGCTCAGTGGAGTCGAGTCGTCCTGCACATGCTCAGTGGAGGAGAGTCGTCCTGCACATGCGCAGTGGAGGAGAGTCGTCCTGCACATGCGCAGTGGAGGAGAGTCGTCCTGCACATGCTCAGTGGAGTCGAGTCGTCCTGCACATGCTCAGTGGAGTCGAGTCGTCCTGCACATGCTCAGTGGAGGAGAGTCGTCCTGCACATGCGCAGTGGAGGAGAGTCGTCCTGCACATGCTCAGTGGAGGAGAGTCGTCCTGCACATGCGCAGTGGAGGAGAGTCGTCCTGCACATGCTCAGTGGAGTCGAGTCGTCCTGCACATGCGCAGTGGAGGAGAGTCGTCCTGCACATGCGCAGTGGAGGAGAGTCGTCCTGCACATGCTCAGTGGAGTCGAGTCGTCCTGCACATGCTCAGTGGAGGAGAGTCGTCCTGCACATGCGCAGTGGAGGAGAGTCGTCCTGCACATGCTCAGTGGAGTCGAGTCGTCCTGCACATGCTCAGTGGAGTCGAGTCGTCCTGCACATGCTCAGTGGAGTCGAGTCGTCCTGCACATGCTCAGTGGAGGAGAGTCGTCCTGCACATGCTCAGTGGAGGAGAGTCGTCCTGCACATGCTCAGTGGAGTCGAGTCGTCCTGCACATGCTCAGTGGAGGAGAGTCGTCCTGCACATGCTCAGTGGAGGAGAGTCGTCCTGCACATGCTCAGTGGAGTCGAGTCGTCCTGCACATGCTCAGTGGAGTCGAGTCGTCCTGCACATGCTCAGTGGAGTCGAGTCGTCCTGCACATGCTCAGTGGAGTCGAGGCGTCCTGCACATGCTCAGTGGAGTCGAGTCGTCCTGCACATGCTCAGTGGAGTCGAGTCGTCCTGCACATGCTCAGTGGAGTCGAGTCGTCCTGCACATGCTCAGTGGAGTCGAGTCGTCCTGCACATGCTCAGTGGAGTCGAGTCGTCCTGCACATGCTCAGTGGAGTCAAGTCGTCCTGCACATGCTCAGTGGAGTCGAGTCGTCCTGCACATGCTCAGTGGAGTCGAGGCGTCCTGCACATGCTCAGTGGAGTCGAGTCGTCCTGCACATGCTCAGTGGAGTCGAGTCGTCCTGCACATGCTCAGTGGAGTCGAGTCGTCCTGCACATGCTCAGTGGAGTCGAGTCGTCCTGCACATGCTCAGTGGAGTCGAGTCGTCCTGCACATGCTCAGTGGAGTCGAGTCGTCCTGCACATGCTCAGTGGAGTCGAGTCGTCCTGCACATGCTCAGTGGAGGAGAGTCGTCCTGCACATGCTCAGTGGAGTCGAGTCGTCCTGCACATGCTCAGTGGAGTCGAGTCGTCCTGCACATGCTCAGTGGAGTCGAGTCGTCCTGCACATGCTCAGTGGAGGAGAGTCGTCCTGCACATGCTCAGTGGAGGAGAGTCGTCCTGCACATGCGCAGTGGAGGAGAGTCGTCCTGCACATGCACAGTGGAGTCGAGTCGTCCTGCACATGCTCAGTGGAGGAGAGTCGTCCTGCACATGCTCAGTGGAGGAGAGTCGTCCTGCACATGCTCAGTGGAGGAGAGTCGTCCTGCACATGCTCAGTGGAGGAGAGTCGTCCTGCACATGCTCAGTGGAGTCGAGTCGTCCTGCACATGCTCAGTGGAGTTGAGTCGTCCTGCACATGCTCAGTGGAGGAGAGTCGTCCTGCACATGCTCAGTGGAGGAGAGTCGTCCTGCACATGCTCAGTGGAGGAGAGTCGTCCTGCACATGCTCAGTGGAGTCGAGTCGTCCTGCACATGCTCAGTGGAGTCGAGTCGTCCTGCACATGCTCAGTGGAGTCGAGTCGTCCTGCACATGCTCAGTGGAGTCGAGTCGTCCTGCACATGCTCAGTGGAGTCGAGTCGTCCTGCACATGCTCAGTGGAGTCGAGTCGTCCTGCACATGCTCAGTGGAGTCGAGTCGTCCTGCACATGCTCAGTGGAGTCGAGTCGTCCTGCACATGCTCAGTGGAGTTGAGTCGTCCTGCACATGCTCAGTGGAGGAGAGTCGTCCTGCACATGCTCAGTGGAGTCGAGTCGTCCTGCACATGCTCAGTGGAGTCGAGTCGTCCTGCACATGCTCAGTGGAGTCGAGTCGTCCTGCACATGCTCAGTGGAGTCGAGTCGTCCTGCACATGCTCAGTGGAGTCGAGTCGTCCTGCACATGCTCAGTGGAGTCGAGTCGTCCTGCACATGCTCAGTGGAGTCGAGTCGTCCTGCACATGCTCAGTGGAGTTGAGTCGTCCTGCACATGCTCAGTGGAGGAGAGTCGTCCTGCACATGCTCAGTGGAGTCGAGTCGTCCTGCACATGCTCAGTGGAGTCGAGTCGTCCTGCACATGCTCAGTGGAGTCGAGTCGTCCTGCACATGCTCAGTGGAGGAGAGTCGTCCTGCACATGCTCAGTGGAGTCGAGTCGTCCTGCACATGCTCAGTGGAGGAGAGTCGTCCTGCACATGCTCAGTGGAGGAGAGTCGTCCTGCACATGCTCAGTGGAGTTGAGTCGTCCTGCACATGCTCAGTGGAGGAGAGTCGTCCTGCACATGCTCAGTGGAGGAGAGTCGTCCTGCACATGCTCAGTGGAGTCGAGTCGTCCTGCACATGCTCAGTGGAGTCGAGTCGTCCTGCACATGCTCAGTGGAGGAGAGTCGTCCTGCACATGCTCAGTGGAGTCGAGTCGTCCTGCACATGCGCAGTGGAGGAGAGTCGTCCAAGAAATCGCGCTGCGGGAAACGCACGACGCGCTCGACGCTCGTTTACATAGACTTTGAATGTAAAGTGGACGCTTCGGCCGCCGCGGTGTGGAAGCCCCTTCACCCCAGAGCTGCATCTCTATCATTACTGGGCCTATTCACATGAAACAAAAACTGTCTGTAAGTTGAACATTGTTTCTGTCAGAACTAATGAACAAAAGTGATTTATATCTTTTATTTTTCACAAACAGTATGACAAGAAAGTGTGGCCTTGTATTCATCTCCAAAGGCGAGATTATTGTCAGTTGAAAGGACTTTAAAATACAACATAATAAGACGTGATGTATAGAGTGTTTATTTTACCATTATAATTAGTATTATTTTGTCTTACGCTGTTTTTATTTTATTTTATCTTTATTTTTCCCCTCCAGTCCTTATTATGAAATGGGAGGTTCTGTTTATAAGAGTTCTTCTATTATTAGAGCTTTTTAAACTTTCTATAAGTTATCTGTCCTTTTCCTCTGTATCTACCTGCGTTGCAACGATGGAATTTCCCCATGTGTGGACAATCAAGCGTCTGCAGGTTCCTCACTGCAGACGCTTGGGTCATTTGGAGGAAGTTCAGAATCCCTGGGTGAAAAAGGTTCTTACAACATGGAAGGAGCTGATCAATACAAACTAAACAAATATGATACAATATTAAACTGTTTGGCTTATGATCCAAATGTCACATCGAACAGCTCAGACCCAAGATGTAAAGTCTGGACAACAGAAGGTATAAAAGTCTTTTACCAGATTGTAAAGGAAATCTTTTGATGAGTTGAAAGAATCCTTTGACTTTGAGAAGCAGGACTTTTATAAGTTGAGGTAGAATTATTATAACAAAGAAACAAGTCATTACCATCAAAGCCTTTTGACTGATATATTTATTAAAGCTTTATTAAAAGTCTCTTACAAAAAAATGATTGACACAAAATGCACCGACGACCAACGACTGGACTGATCTGAAGGACATTCATACAATCACATTCAGACTTAGTTTGAATGTTTTCTTTGGGTTTTTTGTGCCATGATTTTCTCTGTATTTGTTTATATCTACTGCTTCATGTCTGTTCGTGTTATAAATTAAAAGAAAAAAAAGTTAGTTGTAAATAGGCCATTGCCATTTCGTTTGAACCACCAGATGGCAGCAGCGCGCCTCTTTGGCAGGAGTTAGTGTCAGATCAAGCTTTATTGTTATTATCAAAGAGCAACATTTTGATTAAAATGTCTGAACCCGATTGTGTTTCACATGATTTCATTGTTAAAGATATAGACTTTAGATGATGTTTTTAAATTATAATCCAAAGAGTTCCAGAGTTTTGATTATAAAACTATAATAATCATATTTATTATACATATTGTTTTAGACAGTAGAATTGGCGTTATCTCTCAATCAGTTTTGCCCCAGAACAAAGAACTTGTAATTATAGTGCGTTTTATTCTCCTCTGAGTGGAAAGTGTGTCGTTAGCTCGCTGGCGCCCTCTAAAGGTCGTGAAAAGCTTTTATAAACTCACTGCGCTGAATGATGAGCATCCTCAGAACACGTGCGGCTGCTGTAAAGAGTTCAACATGAACTAGTTCTGTTTTCACCTGTAAAGACGGTAAAACACCAGGCACAGCACCTTTTAAACCGCTAAACGGCTAAAGCCTGACCTCCTGGAGATGATGAAAGTCGTTCTTCACGTCCGGACCCAGCCCCCGGCACCAGGCCGGGCCCGAGACGGACGACGACGACAGCGAAGGCGACGAGCGAACTCCAGGGGTGAGAGACGTATCCAAGAAGAATCACACGACCACGGCCGGACTAACTTCATTTAACTGGCCATGTTTGTAGAGGTTATTGTACCCCAGAGTTCACTGTGAAGGCTGCACGCTGTCTGCGGCTGAAAATGAAGTATTTTATCTTAAACCCAGAAGTAAGAGTCGTAAGCTGCGCTCTGGGCTGTTCTAAAGTCTGATGATGATTCAAAGTGAATTTAAACGATGCACCTAAGTCTATGTGAGAGCGAAAAGGCCCAGACCGAGACCAGGAGGAAATGTGGGTCAACATTGTAGTGGGAGCCCCTTCGCTGTTGTGTTATGGAAATATCTGCAAACAATGACCAAAAAAGGATGAAGCAGAAGAGTCTTTGTCTTTCTCAAAAGGTGGATCATTATTTACTTGTGCACAGTAAATACCCACTGTCCCAGAACAATGGAATCTGTCCCTAACCCCAGAACAAATGACAATACACATGCTTTTGAAGGCAGTGGCATAACCTGCCACGTACGCACATCACCACATCAAATCAGCTCCAAAAGAGAGAAACCAAAACATCAGGGATGTGATGATTCGAGCCTTATTCAGAGGTCACTCTGAGATGTTTCACACATAATCAAGTCCTGACGCACTAAATGTCCTGATACAGAGGCGCCGGAGCACGTTTATACAGTTTATAACGTTTATACAGTTTATAGTCCAGATTCTAGTCCTTCATTTCTACTCCCACTGTATTATAGTTTAACACAGCAAAACTATAATGTTTATATCTCTGAAGACAAAACATCTGTAAAAAATAAAACCTAAAATTAATGTTTTCTTTTTGATGTTCTTATTCAAGTGTTTCGGGCTTTATTATACAATCAGCGTCTGGATGATTTCAGTTTAGTTTTTAGATATTTGAAAGAAAACGATAAAAGCAGAAAAAGTAGGATTTAAAAAATATATATTTTGTATTCACTTTTATTTGTCGACTCAGAGTCCTGAATATAATTTATTCTATTTCGCTCTACGTCCTGAGAACAGGACTAATGTGATGGTACTTCCTGGTTCTAGTACTTCCTGGTTCTAGTACTTCCTGGTTCTAGTACTTCCTGGTTCTAGTACTTCCTGGTTCTAGTACTTCCTGGTTCTAGTACTTCCTGGTTCTAGTACTTCCTGGTTCTAGTACTTCCTGGTTCTAGTACTTCCTGGTTCTAGTCAGGACCCGAGCAGCAGCGTTCTGGATGAACTGCAGCTGTTTTACAGCTCGTTTGGAGAGACCAGTGAGCAGGCCGTTACAGTCTAATCTACTGGAGACAAACGCATGGATAAGTCTCTCTAAATCTGGTTTAGACACTATATTTTTGATTTTGGCAATGCTTTTTAGATGGTAAAAAGCTGCTGATGTTATTGATTTGATGTGTTAAAGTTCAAGTCTCAATTCATTTCAATTCAATTCAATTCTCTGCTCTGTCCAGGAAGGATGTGAGGGTTTCCTTCATGTGGGCTCCTGCACATGTGGGGGTGGATGGTAGAGAAGTGGCTCATTCACTGGCTAAAAGCTCCTTTAGGCGGTGGGTGACGGTTGAGTTAAGCGCTGAGGAAGAGGAAGAAGAGGAGGAGGATCTTGTGTGATTGGAACTCACTCACTTGTGCTTTGAACTCGAGGACTTTGAACTGAAGAATGAAGTTTAAAGAGAGAATAAAGAATAAAGTCTAAATTCTAAATCTTTAGATATAAGACGTACATAGGCAGCGGTAATGTAACTTGGTGTGGCTGTGTTTGTCCGAGATGACCTAAATTACGTTGTTGTCAGTGTGTGTAAAGCGCCGGAGGCCCTGGCGGTGAGGGTCTGGCTGGGTGGTGAAGCTGTTACTGTGGTTAACCTTTATAATCCGTGTGGTGAGTTAACGTTAGAGTCCTTACATAGTATCGGTAAGGATGTTCGGGGAAAGGCCGTGTGGTGTGGGGATTTTAATGCGCATAGCGCTTTGTGGGGCGGTAGTGGTACCGATAGGTATGGGCAGGTGGTAGAGGGTTTTATCAATCAAAGGGAGTTGGTTTGTCTGAATGATGGGGGTGGGACCCGCTATGATATGGGGACCGGTGCGGAAAGTGCAATAGAGGTGGGGGGTGTTGGAGACTGAGCCGAGGATGAGGAGCAAGAGGATGTTCTAACGCGCTTGGACTTCATGGGCCTAGAAACGCCAAAGTGATGGAAGAAGGACTTCTAAAGGATAAAACGACAAAGACGTCCCATGACCTCATGGGCTTTGTAAAACAACAAAGACGTCCCATGATCTCATGGGCTTTGTACTTCCAAAGCACCGAACGTCAAAGAGGGCGAGGAAGGTGAAGAAGAGTCTCCCTGGAATAAAGCCGGTTGGTCTCTGACACAACAACTATTCTAGTCACAAAGACATATCATGACCTCATGGGCTTTGTAACGCCAAAGCAATGGGAGGAGTACTTTTACGGACTACGACAGAGTCTGAGGACTACGAAACGTCTGAGGAATAAAGTCTGGCGGTAATGCAACACTCGGAACGTCAAAGAGGGCGAGGAAGGTGAAGAAGAGTCTCCCTGGAATAAAGCCGGTTGGTCTCTGACACAACTGAAGTGCTGTAACTGTGGGGAAGAACATAGCTCTGCCTACGGGGGATGCAGGTTTAGCAAAAGAGCTGCTGAGGTGCAGAAAATAAAGGTCTCTCAAGGTATATCCTATGCAGATGCAGTCAAGAAAGTTTCAAGTAACGAGTTTAGAGTAAATACAGAGAGAGGAGCCAGCGCTGCTCCCAGCCAGGGCGAAATGAGAAAGGCCAGCATGGCTCCCAAGAAGTGTGAAGGTTTCAAGAGTGGAGGTCCCAAGTGTGCAGGTTCCAGAATTAATGAGAATACCCTGGTTGTGGATAGAGAGGATTTTGTACTCTTTATGGTGGATGTTGTAAACTGTGCTGCTCAGACTCAAAGCAGAACTGAAAGGATCAGGATCATTGCTAAAGCTGCAGGGAGATTCCTTGGAACAAAGGAGCTTGATTGGGCAGATATAGAAAACAGGCTAAAGGCGCTAAATGGGAGTCGGAGTGATGGGGGTCTGCTTGTGGGGAGTCAGAGTGATCAGAGTGACGAGATGGGGGTGGGGGTGGTCTCCTGTCCTCGTCCAGTCTCGTAGACGCACGGCTACCAAGCAGCGACATCAGTGGAAATATTAAAGCCTATAGAATGAAGCCTGAGGAATAAAGCTGTACGGTGGAAGCACCGAACGTCGGGGAAGGAGAGGAAGATGATGAGGAGTCTCCCTGGAATAAAGCCGGTTGGTCTCTGAAACAACAACAACTATTCTAGTCACAAAGACACATCATGACCTCATGGGCTTTGTAACACCAAAGCAATGGAAGGAGTACTTTTACGGACTACGACAGAGTCTGAGGACTACGACAAAGTCTGAGGAATAAAGTCTGGCGGTAATGCAACACTTGGATGCCAACCGCCATAAAACAACAACAACAACAACAACAACAACAACAACAACAACAACTATTCTAGTCACAAAAACACATCATGACCTCATGGGCTTTGTACGCCAAAGCAATGGAAGGAGTACTTTTACGGACTACGACAGAGTCTGAGGACTACGACACGTCTGAGGATTAAAGTCTGGCGGTAATGCAACACTCGGATGCCAACCGCCATAAAACAACAACAACAACAACAACAGCTTGCAGGTCAGGGAGGTGAGGTTCTTGGTGGTCACCTTAGACGAGAGGCTTAGTTGGCGTCAGCACATTGATGAGGTCAGTGGTAAATGCAAAAGGGTGAATAACTTGCTTCGTTGTCTATCCGGCCAGGACTGGGGGGCCAGCAGAAGGTCGCTCCTGGGTATTTATCGGGCCGTCATGAGGGCGGCTATTGATTATGGCTGTATAGCCTACATGTCTGCGGCTGAGACTAACTTAAAGAAGCTTGATGTGGAGCAAGCCCAGGCCTTGCGCATCTGCTGTAGGGCTTTTAGGACCTCCCCTGTCTCGGCGCTGCAGGTCGAGTTGGGGGAATTGCCGTTATGGCTCCGGAGGCTAGAACTTCTGTTGGCTTACTGGGTGAATGTGCAAGGTCATACGAGCTCTCACCCGGTGAGGGACTTTCTCAGGGTTGATGGGGGGCAGAGTGAGGCTGGCGGTATGATTTTCAGCCAGGTAGGAAATGCGAAGGCGCGGCTTGCGGGGGTTGGTGATCTGCGTGTGAGCCCGTCGGTGGCTTTGTCTGCTATAGCTCCGTGGAAGTTTGTCCCGGCTCCTGTTGATGTTAGCTTGCATGGCAAGCTTAGAGGAGTCGCTGGGAGGGCACCGCAGTTTGCCGTTCAAGCGCTCATCGATAAGCACTCAGGTGATGTGTTTATTTATACCGACGGGTCTAGGGATCCTGAGAGTGGGCGTACTGGCGCCGCTTATTTTGTGCCTGACCTGGGGCTGGCGGTCAAGAAGAGGTTGACAGATCGCCTTTCTGTTTTCACGTCGGAACTCATAGCGATACGGTTGGCATTGGAATGGGCGGAATCTGCTTTGCAGTGTTGCGGCATTGTGGTGGCCTCTGACAGCCTTTCTGCATTGCAAAGCATTAAATCTGGGAAATCGGATTGCAGACAGGATGTGTTGAATGGCATCTTCTGTCTGATGCTCTCCCTGTCCAGGAAGGATGTGAGGGTTTCCTTCATTTGGGTCCCTGCGCATGTGGGGGTGGATGGTAACGAAATGGCTGATACACTGGCTAAATGTTCCCTTAGGTGGCCATCAATTGATGTGGCGGTTGAGTTAAGCAAATCTGAAATCAAGCCCGTTATCAAGAGTCATGTGGTCGGCCTTTGGCAGGAATTTTGGAGCCACTGTGTTACTGGACGGCATCTCTATCACATACAGGGTAGTGTGGGTCCTTGCGGGTCTATGGGCAGGAACGCGTGGGAGGAAAGGGCCTTCGCCCGCATGAGGATTGGCCATACTGGACTCAATTGGTCACTGAGTAGGATAGGCAAACATCCGACCGGTCTGTGTGGTCACTGTCGGGTGCCAGAGACTGTCGAGCATGTGCTGATTTGCTGTGAGGCTTATGATAGAGAAAGGGCCGGGTTGGCCTTGTGGTTTCGGAATAATGGGCGGGAGTTCAATCTGCGGAACGTTCTGGCGATCCAGTCACAGGGTTTGTGTCAGGCTGTGGTTGCTTACTTATGTAGCACAGGGCTGGGTAAACGTTTATAGAGGTGGGGGGTGTTGGAGACTGAGCCGAGGATGAGGAGCAAGAGGATGTTCTACCGCGCTTTGACTTCATGGGCCTAGAAACGCCAAAGTGATGGAAGAAGGACTTCTAAAGGATAAAACGACAAAGACGTCCCATGATCTCATGGGCTTTGTACTTCCAAAGCAATGGAATAAGAATTTTAAGGACTACGACGAAGTCTGAGGGGAGGAAGAACTTCTATAGGATACAATGACAAAGGCATCTCATGACCTCTTGGGCTTTGTCAAAGCACTGGAAGAACAACTTTTAGGGCTACGACAAAGTCTGAGGAATAAAGTCTGGCGGTAATGCAACACTCGGATGCCAACCGCAATAAAACAAAAACAACAACAACAACAGTTTGATATCAAACTACAGTTGGTGGAAGTAATTTAACACTTGGACACCAACCGCCCTAAAACGAAGAAGAAGAAGAAGAAGAAGAAGAAGAAGAAGAAGAAGAAGAAGAAGAAGAAGAAGAAGAAGAAGAAGAAGAAGAAGAAGAAGAAGAAGAAGAAGAAGAAGAAGAAGAAGAAGAAGAAGAAGAAGAAGAAGAAGAAGAAGAAGAAGAAGAAGAAGAAGAAATAAAAGAGAAGAGCACAAAGAAAAATCCTTTCCATGCTCCCCAGAAAAGTTACATTTTAACTTTGACTAATCATTGACAAAATAAACTTATATAAGGTCGGGTCATGTCAAATGTGATTGAATAGTACGTCATACTCTTGTTTCATGCATTACATTAAAATTTCAATATAAAGAATATGTAATATTTAAATTGCATAGATTTAAAACTACATCAATATTATTTATGTGTACATTTTTCGATATATTGCCCTATGTGTGGGTTCAGTTATAGAGGGACAATGCAGAAGAGGAAGTTGGCGTATGCAGACTGTATCTTTCCCAGGAGCCAAAGAAAATGAAGACGAGTATCAATTCTAGAGAGTAAACTCTGTTTGTACTAAACTGTACCAAAGCCAGAATCCAGCACGATTCCTTTGTAGTCCACACCAGTGGTTTAACGGGCCAATCATCTGTGTCTGCTTCTTCTGCCGTTGTGACACGTCGACCAATCAGTGTGAAGTATTTTCTTTACGTCCCGATGTCTTTCGGTCAGAGTCTTCCCAGACTGACTCAGACACAGATCCGTCTGGGGCCCGGTCAATGTCCCGGGGCCTCTCTCTGTGAAGTCTGCATGTTTCAGAGTACAAATGTCACTACTCTCACATCCTGACTTCTAATTATACTTCAATTACTTCATACATAAAATGAAGTCCTTGTTCCTCCAATCCAACCAGAAGTGGCTTTTATTTGAGGTTTTATATATTTTTGGTGGCAGAGGAACAGGGGATGAAAGCGTCTCTTTTCTCTGTAATTGCTGTTTAAGAGCTTCTTTAAGATCGGTCCCTGTGAATGTGAATGGATTTATCCATCTGCTCCTGTTTTTAAGAGCACAAAAGCCGCATTTAGCTTCTCTTTTTTCTGCCTTTTGTTAGATTCTTAGTCAATGTTCCAATGATTCTTGTTTTTTTAACAGAACAAGAACAAGAAACACAACCAGAGATGATAAACCAAATCTAACTGCAGTTAATCATTGAAAAAGGATTACAGTCGGCTTTATCTTGCCTTCAGTTGCCTCCATTCACATGATCACAGTTTTCTGTTGGTTTGAGAGTTTATGCTACATTTTAGTATAACATATTACACAGATAATTCCATAACAAAACATTTTCTATATTCCACGTTTTAGCGCTGAATGAACACGTTATGCTCCACTTCTATAGTGTGACTGTAAAATGAGCGTCTTTAGACAATGGTCCTGGATCTGAGTATGCAGAATGTATAAAGAGACTGCTACAGTTAGAATCTATGTTTAAATAATTGTGTGTTTAAGTTTTTGGAGAAGTTTAGTGATTGATTTGGTGTCCATAAACTGCAGTGTTCCTCCAATGCAAATTCTTGTGGAGAAATCCTTTATAGAGTTCCTGTGTTGAGGATGTGACCGTTATGTTCTTCTCTCTCTTGTGTTCCAGCTTTGCTCCAGTGCGTGGACTCCAGAGGACTGTGCTCAGTAGACTTCTGCCCCAGTCTGGAGCGTCGTTGCTGGGACGACGGTAGAGCCGCTTCATCCTGGTGGAACCTGCACTGGTCTGTGGACAACATGAGGACTTTTCTCCCTGCTCTTCTTCTTCTGGAGGCTGCTGGACTCTGGTTTTGTTCCGGTGCGCCGTTTTTGGATGGGAGGAGCATGGAACCGATGAGGGCGGAGTCCGGAGGAGAAGAAGCGTGGTCAGGAGCAAAGGGGGCGGGGCCTCGGAGGGTCAAGAGAGTAAGAGCGGTCCCACTGCAGGAGGAGTACAAGGGCAGCTTCCCCCAGCTCATCGAGCAGGTAAGGTGCAAATTTGTAATAAAAGTATAATTATTTGTATGTTTTATGAAAATACATGTGTAAATACGTGATGTTATGGTCACGTGACTTTCCGGCTGTGACACATTTACACACATTCTCTTACCTGCGTTGGTAAGGGAACAGCGCCATCTGCAGTCCCACTTCACCCGGGCAGTATCACGGGCCCTTAGGAGCTGATAGGGCCCCTCGTCTCTGTCCAATGCTCTTTGGGCGTGTTTCTGGATCTCAAACCTGCAGGGCCGCTGCAAGCCATGTGGGTGCCCTCAGCAGAAATGCTCAGTGGTGCCCCCTAGCCCCCAGAGATACAATCATAAAGTGACTGTGTTTATATATAGATGCAAATACAATTTTATAAATATTGCATTAAAAAAATCCTTAGTGGGTCTGGGGCCCTCAACCAAAAAGCTAATACCAAAAATAATATAATTTTCTGCATTCAGGTGCATTTTAGTTATACTATTATTAGCAATTAGCCTTATTATTAGCTCAAGTTTATTATGAGGGCCCCCACAGTACCTAAATATCCTTGCTCCGCCTCTGCTCCAGTGACGCCCGAAACCCTTTTCTTGCTCTTCTGCAGAACAGATCGAGGCTCTAGAAAACACTTCAGGCTTCAACGACTGATGCTTTCTGTTGCATTTATGAAAACATGATTTAAACATTAAGAAGTTGAACCCCTGAATATGAGCTCTCATCATCTATGGACCGTTTTGCTTGGAGAGAGAGAGCGGCGTCACTGCTGCTGCTGCTTGAACTGCCTGGTCAGGCTGGGGCCCCTCGGAGCACTCGAGGCCCTGCACACTGTGCGTGAAATGCACAATGAGCGGGTAATTCACGACACTGTCACATGACGTGACCTTCTGAGTGGAGCGGAAGCGTCTGAAACATGTCACACACTGCACTGGTCTGTTCAAAGGAAAATCTATCTGATAAATCACTTGGAAGACTAAATAATGTATAATTTATATAATATGTCACTTAAATAATGTATAATTTATATAATATGTCACTAAGTGTCAGTCTGGTCAGAAATCTCGGGTGTTGAGGTTCTGAGGTTTATACAAGCCTCGCATTTTACTTATTGATATATTTATTTCCTCAAATCCAAATGTGATGTTTCCAAAAGAGTTCAGAATGTGTAGCTAACATCTTCCCCGAGCCGTGTGAGCGAGCGGTTGTCAGGGGCAACTCCCTGCTGCTGCTCTGCTTTCATCTCCTGCTCGAGTGAGGACGTTTTGTAACACGTCTCTGAAACGTCTCTGAAACGTGGAGACATCTTGGCTCAGGTTTGTGTGTGAGCGCGACGCGAGCGCCGAGGAAACAGCTGGTCTGGCTCTGCCATCTGTAAAGTCACATATTTATAGCACATGTGCGCGTGGATTTGAGATGTTTGTTGTGATGAGTATTTCCTGTTTTGGTTGAATCATCAAACCATTTTTCTTTAGTTTTGTTGTTTATTATAATTATCTTTAACAAAGAATTAACAAGACCTCATTAATGATGATTCCGGTGTGTAACCTCTTAATTATGTTACTATGATGTAAGTCTTTGTCCATGTTTTATCAAAGAGGATTCATGAATGAAGATCTGACTCTTTTCAAAATAGTCTTTTGTTCATTGGGATTTAAATCTTTGTTCATGCTTCATTATGGTTAATTAAGGTGTACTAAGTCTTTGTTCATAATTTATTAAGCTGTAACATGTTTTATTATGGTTAATTAAGGTCTTTCTTTCTGATTTATTAAGCTTAATTAAGATATACAATCTTTTTTATGTTTATTAATGGAGACCTTTCATGTAGACGACAGAAACACAAGGTTTTATTTAAGGTTAATTAAGATGTAATAACTCTACGTTCATACTCTATTCAGGCTAATTAAGGTGTAGTTTTTACAAAGTTTTTATTTGAATTCAACAAGGGTGGTGTAATGCTTTGAGTGCTCGCCCACCAACTGAAGGCTAGTTGGTTCAAATCCCAGATCACTCATCAGCATCAGCACCCAACTTGGTCTGGCTCTGTATCATTTGTTGGAGCGAGTAGATTGTGAGGATACAGCGCCGCGCAATGGTCAGCGTAGACGCAAAATAACTTAGTAACAGATCTTATGACTTTGCCCAAATGGAATTGTCTCTAAACCGGACTAAATCAAGTCCAACCCTGAAGACTGAACAGACTGAGCTCCTCCCCCTATCTCTGAGGGACCGCCCAGCCGCTCGTATCCACGAGCCTAAGTAAGTTACAGTTTATCTGTGCTCGGGAAAAACAAGTTTTACTTTGACTTGAAGGAAAAGAGGTCCACAGTTCTACACAGGCCAGTGTTGTTTACTGTGAGCTCAGACTTTATTCATGCACATGTGCAGGTCATTTTAGGGAAGAGTCTGATTGGTCAAGAAACTCATGAGGCTCATGATAATGAACTGTACTTCAAACTCTACTTCAAACTGTACTTCAAACTCTACTTCAAACTCTACTTCAAACTCTACTTCAAACTGTACTTCAAACTCTACTTCAAACTGTACTTCAAACTGTACTTCAAACTGTACTTCAAACTGTACTTCAAACTGTAACTTCAAACTGTACTTCAAACTGTACTTCAAACTGTAACTTCAAACTGTACTTCAAACTCTACTTCAAACTCTACTTCAAACTTCAAACTGTACTTCAAACTGTACTTCAAACTGTACTTCAAACTGTAACTTCAAACTGTACTTCAAACTGTACTTCAAACTACTTCAAACTCTACTTCAAACTGTACTTCAAACTGTAACTTCAAACTCGACTTCAAACTCTACTTCAAACTCTACTTCAAACTACTTCAAACTGTACTTCAAACTACTTCAAACTCTACTTCAAACTCAACTTCAAACTCTACTTCAAACTACTACAAACTGTACTTAAAAACTGTACTTCAAACTGTACTTCAAACTACTTCAAACTGTACTTCAAACTGTACTTCAAACTGTACTTCAAACTGTACTTCAAACTACTTCAAACTCTACTTCAAACTGTACTTCAAACTGTACTTCAAACTACTTCAAACTCTACTTCAAACTGTACTTCAAACTGTACTTCAAATTCTACTTCAAACTCTACTTCAAACTCGACTTCAAACTCTACTTCAAACTGTACTTAAAAACTGTACTTCAAACTGTACTTCAAACTACTTCAAATTGTACTTCAAACTGTACTTCAAACTGTACTTCAAACTACTTCAAACTCTACTTCAAACTCTACTTCAAACTCTACTTCAAACTCTACTTAAAAACTGTACATCAAACTCTACTTCAAACTCTACTTCAAACTCTACTTCAAACTCTACTTCAAACTCTACTTCAAACTTCAAACTGTACTTCAAACTCTACTTCAAACTCTACTTCAAACTCTACTTCAAACTGTACTTCAAACTCTACTTCAAACTCTACTTCAAACTCTACTTCAAACTCTACTTCAAACTTCAAACTGTACTTCAAACTCTACTTCAAACTCTACTTCAAACTCTACTTCAAACTGTACTTCAAACTGTACTTCAAACTGTACTTCAAACTGTACTTCAAACTCTACTTCAAACTCTACTTCAAACTCTACTTCAAACTTCAAACTCTACTTCAAACTCTACTTCAAACTCTACTTCAAACTTCAAACTGTACTTCAAACTGTACTTCAAACTGTACTTCAAACTACTTCAAACTCTACTTCAAACTCTACTTCAAACTGTACTTCAAACTCTACTTCAAACTACTTCAAACTGTACTTCAAACTACTTCAAACTCTACTTCAAACTCAACTTCAAACTCTACTTCAAACTACTTCAAACTGTACTTAAAAACTGTACTTCAAACTGTACTTCAAACTACTTCAAACTGTACTTCAAACTGTACTTCAAACTGTACTTCAAACTACTTCAAACTCTACTTCAAACTGTACTTCAAACTGTACTTCAAACTGTACTTCAAACTACTTCAAACTCTACTTCAAACTGTACTTCAAACTGTACTTCAAATTCTACTTCAAACTCTACTTCAAACTCGACTTCAAACTCTACTTCAAACTACTTCAAACTGTACTTAAAAACTGTACTTCAAACTGTACTTCAAACTACTTCAAATTGTACTTCAAACTGTACTTCAAACTACTTCAAACTGTACTTCAAACTGTACTTCAAACTCTACTTCAAACTCTACTTCAAACTCTACTTCAAACTGTACTTCAAACTGTACTTCAAACTGTAACTTCAAACTGTACTTCAAACTGTACTTCAAACTGTACTTCAAACTACTTCAAACTCTACTTCAAACTCTACTTCAAACTCTACTTCAAACTGTACTTCAAACTGTACTTCAAACTACTTCAAACTGTACTTCAAACTCTACTTCAAACTGTAACTTCAAACTGTACTTCAAACTGTACTTCAAACTACTTCAAACTCTACTTCAAACTCTACTTCAAACTCTACTTCATACTCTACTTCAAACTGTACTTCAAACTGTACTTCAAACTGTACTTCAAACTACTTCAAACTACTTCAAACTGTACTTCAAACTCTACTTCAAACTGTACTTCAAACTGTAACTTCAAACTGTACTTCAAACTGTACTTCAAACTGTACTTCAAACTCTACTTCAAACTCTACTTCAAACTCTACTTCATACTCTACTTCAAACTGTACTTCAAACTGTACTTCAAACTGTACTTCAAACTACTTCAAACTCTACTTCAAACTGTACTTCAAACTGTACTTCAAACTGTAACTTCAAACTGTACTTCAAACTGTACTTCAAACTACTTCAAACTACTTCAAACTCTACTTCAAACTCTACTTCAAACTCTACTTCAAACTCTACTTCATACTCTACTTCAAACTCTACTTCAAACTCTACTTCAAACTCTACTTCAAACTCTACTTCAAACTCTACTTCAAACTCTACTTCAAACTCTACTTCGCAGACACAAACTCTTCACTAAAGTCTTTAAGAAGTCATTCTTTGCCAGTGAGCTTCCTCTTGCTCGCTCTTGTGTCGTTTGACCACAGGTGCTGTATATAATGCAGTACAGAATGTTTAAAAGTCATTTTCCTGACCAAGACTAGACCAAAGATCTGAAGTTGTGTCCCAGGGCGACCGCTGCTCCTGAGGAGACGCTCGAGCGACACTGAAGGACGGGTCAAACACAGAGACACATGTCCCTACGGGGACAATGAAGTGTCCTTAACCTTACAACTAATTATATTATAAGCCCTGTTTATTTTGTGAACATTGCTTCACATTTAGTTTTATTGTTGTATGTTTCATGTTTAAACATATGTACTTCAATACTTCCTCTGAAGTGATACTTTTACTTGCATTGACGGTTCCTGTGTCTGTACTTTGATCTAAGTAACTTACTTGAGTACTTCTTCCACCACGTACAGCTGTAAGTCTGCTCATTATAATGGTTTTGTTGTTCGTCCACAGCTGCGGTGGGACGAGGACCCAGAGGACGGTACATTGAAGTACAGTATGACAGGAGACGTGGGCACCATCTTTGTCCTGGACGAGAACAACGGAGACCTCTACGTCACGGGCCGCCTGGACCGAGAAGAGGAGGACGAATACATAATCATTTTAAGAGTATTCAACAAGACCACGGGCCACAGACTGAAGCACAGGTTGTTGTTTGACGTCATAATACTCGACATCAACGACAACGAACCCACTTTCAGCAAAGAGGTGCACACGGGCAGTGTGCCGGAGCGGGCCCAGAGAGGTACCAGAATGTTCCACTCATAACGACACAACACTTTTCAAGATGCACAAAGACACATTAGAATGAAATACTAAATATATATATATATATATATATATATATATATATATATATATATATATATGTAGGTAATCGGCTCAGAACACCAATAATCCTCGTTCTGAACTGCTCAAGTAAGTGTTGTGTCTGATCACAGCAGAACTACATCCAGGGCCCCATAGTTTTGGATGGTTTGCTCCAGTACTGGACCAGGGTGACCACCTCAAATAGTTACAGATGTGGGACAGGTCATGGGACAGGTCATTCATGGGACAGGTCATGAGACAGGTCATGGGACAGGTCATTCATGGGACAGGTCATGGGACAGGTCATGGGACAGGTTATGGGACAGGTCATGGGACAGGTCATGGGACAGGTTATGGGACAGGTCATGGGACAGGTCATGGGACAGGTCATTCATGGGACAGGTCATGGGACAGGTTATGGGACACGTCATGGGACAGGTCATGGGACAGGTCATGGGACAGGTCATTCATGGGACAGGTCATGGGACAGGTTATGGGACAGGTCATGGGACAGGTCATGGGACAGGTCATTCATGGGACAGGTCATGGGACAGGTTATGGGACACGTCATGGGACAGGTCATGGGACAGGTCATGGGACAGGTCATTCATGGGACAGGTCATGGGACAGGTTATGGGACAGGTCATGGGACAGGTCATGGGACAGGTTATGGGACATGGTGAGACAGACGCGGTGTGATATAATTACAAACCTCTGTTGGGCCCTGACCCTCTCACTAAACTGTCCTCTGTGTGGGTTCCCCAGGCACGTCGGTGATGCAGGTCACAGCCACAGACGCAGACGAGGGCCTAAACGCAGAACTGGTGTACAGCATCAGGCAGGGGCCCCCGTACTTCTCTGTGGAGCCCAACACCGGTAAGAAACTGCTCCCGCCAGCGTTTCATGTCCTTTCCACTCGCCGACTCCAAAGGTCAGAGTTCAGTTTGTTCGGTTTGCTCCTGTTTGAGGGTTTCTCTCTTTTCTCATTTTTACTTTAGAGGTTTTTAACATTTAACCAGAGGAAACTGAATAAAAAAGATAAATGAGTGCAATGAGTCTTTATAGAACAAATATGAGGTGCTCAGACCAGGTCCAATGAAGAATAGGATGGATTTATTTGAGTAAATATCACAGGCTGATGGAGGTGAAGAGGAGCAGAGGCTGAGGGGGCTGATGGTTCTGCTGCTGCGGTGACTTAAATGAGGGGGAAGAGAGTGCATTTATGTCGTTGTAGAGTTTCAATACTCGTACCCTCAACCAGAAAAGTGAGTGAATTAGAAAACATTGACCTTGTTGCCGTGGCTGCAGACGAAGCATCTCTGGAGTCCTAATATCAAATGTTCTTAACTTCAGATCTTTTTTGAATCATTCTGTTTGACTTTCCCTTAAAGGCCTGATTAAACTTCCCTCGTTTCAAACTGAAGCTGCTCCTGAAGCCTTTGGAGCACAAACATGTCAGGACTCTTTGTGAAGTTAGTCGTGATCACAAGCTCTGCTCAGAGGAACTGCTTTTGTGCTAAATATATTTGGGAGTAAAGCGACTGTCGACTGAAAGTCACTACTCTGGAGCAAATTTCACTTAGAGAGGTTTAGGCACTTGTAATAAAGTAGAAAACATGGATCCAATCGAGTTCAAATGTAACTGGTTTAAAGAATATATATATATTTAAGTCCTTTACAAACAACATCAATTCTGTCTTATTCTGAATAAAAGCTGCTGCAGTTTAAACCTCTATAAACACGTTCTGAAGTGCCTGTGATTCTTGGATTTGGATTATTCTTTGAACAGAATCCAACTAATGGCTCAAATCCTCCAGCTCCTGTTGTCCTGCCCAAGCTCTGGAGATGGGCCACTGCTGCTGACAGGCTCAACCCCAGCGCCATTGAAGCACGGGTCAAATGCAGGAACCTAAATCACAAACTTCATCCTGATTACAATTTTTTCGTCTGTTCCTAGTGGGACGTCCCATTTACAAAGTGTTTCTTATGCTAAATGTTTTTAATAAACTAAACTAAATTGTTGAGGTGAAGTGACTCCAGAAAGTGCACTAGCGCCTCCATCTGTTTCATTTTACAAAGAGCTGCCGATCTCAACAGCAAATACATTCTACACAGACAGAAGAGTGTCCCAGGTCACTCTCAAAAGAGCCTCCATCACACTGGTTCTGACCTGCTTCAATAAGAGGAATCTCCTGTGTAGTACTGCTCAGCGGCCTGTAGAGGCCACTAAAAGACCCACACTTTGAACCCTGCGGCCGATACAACGGTGCATCTAATTTATAGATGTTATGGCTAACGGCCACCGGGGGGCACTCTAACAGGAAGCACGAGCGTTTGACACAGTGTAAAAGAAGACTCCAGTGGACACAATATACAATATATATTTGAGAAGAATTCATATTTAGTTGAGACAATCACTGATTGCTTTGATTGCTTTTACCAAACAACACGGGTAAATAAAAGATCTGTTCAAATAGTTGTGATCATTATTTTTGAGCTGATCCTGATTCTTCCCAGAGTGGTTCATTCCACAGAAAAAGAGGATCACAGCGTTATCTTCATGTTTTACACTTCCAGGAGAGAGTTGTCTTTTATCAGATGGAGCACAAACCAGCATCTGCTCCTTCAATCTGCTGCAAACGAGAAACTGTCACATCTGAACAGGTTCTAGGCCCTGAACCCTGTTATTGTTGTTGCTTGTGCAAAAACAGAAGTAAACTTTAGAGCATGAATCATAATCAGTCTTTCTGTGTCTCTAAACAAAGACGGGCCCTAACAGTTTGTTTCATGTGTAAAACAGCAGACGTTGTGTTTGTTGTGTTTGTTGTGTCTCAGGAGTGATCCGCACGGCTCTGGGCCCCGGGGACATGGACCGTGAGCAGAGGGAGCACTACCAGGTGGTCATCCAGGCCAAAGACATGGCGGGTCAGACAGGAGGCCTGACCGGGACCACCATCGTCAACATCACCCTGAGTAAGACCACACTGACCACAGAGGGGCCCACAGACGGGGCCCTTCGTGGAACTAAAGTTATGTGGTTATTGTGGGGTTATTAAAGCACGTTCCTGCTGAAAGTATAAAATATATCCATAAAAATAACGATTGCTCCTGTTGAATAATTGTATTTGTGCTTTTACTGATCAACATGAAGCACTTCTTCACCACTGCATAATATAATAAGGGAGTGTACAGAGCTGCGGCCCAAACTGCTGCTCTATTTGACCCCGTTTTAGCGACGTTTTAGACCGCGCCGCGTTAAGGTTAGGGTCAGGGTCCGGGTCAGGGTTAGGGTTAGGGTTAGAGTTAGGGTCAGGGTTAGGGTTAAGGTTAGGGTCAGAGTTAGGGTTAGGGTTAGAGTTAGGGTCAGGGTCAGGGTTAGAGTTAGAGTTAGGGTTAGGGTTAGGGTCAGAGTTAGGGTTAGGGTTAGGGTTAGAGTTAGGGTTAGAGTTAGGGTTAAGGTTAGGGTCAGGGTTAGAGTTAGGGTCAGAGTTAGGGTTAGGGTTAGCCATGAGGCTATATGGCAGTGCCGCGGTTCCTGAAACTGCTCGGCCATTTGACCACGCCGCGGCTCTGCAGCCACGGCCATATAATATAATATAATATATTATAATATAATATAGTTTAGTTTAGTTTAGTTTAGTATAGTATAGTATAGTATAGTATAGTATAGTATAGTATAGTATAGTATAGTATAGTATAGTATAGTATAGTATAGTATAGTATAGTATAGTATAGTATAGTATAGTATAGTATAGTTTAGTTTAGTTTAGTTTAGTTTAGTTTAGTTTAGTTTAGTTTAGTTTAGTTTAGTTTAGTTTAGTTTAGTTTAGTTTAGTTTAGTTTAGTTTAGTTTAGTTTAGTTTAGTTTAGTTTAGTTTAGTTTAGTTTAGTTTAGTTTAGTTTAGTTTAGTTTAGTTTAGTTTAGTTTAGTATATAATAGGGTATCTGTCCTCTACATGAACCAAATAGCATTTATTTATTAATAGCAGTGATATTTGGCAATGGAAATTGAATTGTACAATGATTATAAATGTGTTCTGCACAGGCGGGTGGAGTGAAGCCGACTGTGTTCAAATGGGAGGATTTGAGTGTGAGAAGAAGCTCCCTGGAGATAATCATGCTCCTCCCCCTCTGGCTCCTCCCCCTCTGGCTCCTCCCCCCCCGACACAGCCCCTGGAAGGGAACTGTCCACCAGGCCAGTTTGAAATACTGCACCTTCAAACTACTATATTTTGTGTATGTGTCTTACACTTAACTTTATTTTCCAGGCTGGAACGTCGTAAACAAATGCTTTTTGTTCGATGATGTGCGAGCCAACTGGTCCTATGCACAAAGTGTGTGCAAAGAGCACGGAGCAGAGCTGGCAGTGATTGACAATCAATATGAGAACGGTACGTTCAGGGCAGTGGGCACTTTGGCTTGAACGTCAATCAAAATTAGTTTATTTACAATTCTGTCCTCTAGAATTTGTGTCCAGTTTTGTGAGGGACTTTGCGCTCCCCATTTGGATTGGCCTGTCAGACCATGAGGTTGAGAATGAGTACGCCTGGAATAATGGGGTCAGCCCTGTGCTCTACACAAACTGGGACGACAAAGAGCCCAAGAACACAGGAGGAGCGGTGAGAATGAAGACATACTAATAATATTAATAATATGTGTGAGCTGCATGAGATTTACCTCCAACTCATCTCATTTCATCACATTCAACAGAAGCGCTGTGTGGCACTAACTTACAACCGTTTGACTAGTGAAAAGTGGAATGTTCTTGCCTGTCACGAGGATCAGCATTTCATGTGTTCCAGAAGCAGCTCCACTTAAATATCATCACATCCAGTCAAGTTTGAATCATCTGGGAAATATTGTGTGTATTGTTTAGTCTGTATTACTTTGGGGAAAATGCTGTTCTTTTCTAATTGTATTTGGTTGTGTTGTGTAATGCTGGTGGGAGGGGCCAGTCAGTTGGTGTGTGGTGGCAGAGTGGGCAGCACCTGTGCAGCAGAGAAAAACTATAAATATGTGTTTCTCTGTAAATATAAAATATGATATATAAAATATAAGTATTTACAGTATTATACTGTAAATTTTATATGTCATATTTTATATAATATATAACAAATATGATATTATATCTCATATTTACACTGTAAATATGAGATATAATACCGTAAATATAAGTATTTACAGTGTTATACTGTAAATACATTTTTATATATGATATTTTATATCATATATATAAAATATGATATTATATATTATATTTACAGTGTAAATATGATATATAATACCGTAAAATAAGTATTTACAGTGTTATACTGTAAATACTTATATTTCATACATCATATTTTGTATAATGATGTATAAAATATATTATATATCATATTTACACTGTAAATATGATATTATATATCATATTTACAATGTAAATATGATATATAATATAATGTATAATACTGTAAATGTAAATATTTACAGTATTATACTGTAAATACTTTATATAATATGATATATACAATATATATCATTTACAGTAAATATGATATATAATATTGTAAATATAATGTATAATACTGTAAATGTAAAAATGTACAGTATTATACTGTAAATACTAATATTTTATATATGATATTTTATATAATATCATATATAAAATATTGCCCCAAGTGGAGGAGTTCAAGTATCTCGGGGTCTTGTTCACGAGTGAGGGAAGGATGGAGCGTGAGATTGACAGGCGGATCGGTGCAGCGGCTGCAGTGATGCAGTCGCTGCATCGGACCGTTGTGGTGAAGAGGGAGCTGAGCCGAAAGGCAAAGCTCTCTATTTACCGGTCGGTCTACGTTCCTACCCTCACCTATGGTCATGAGCTTTGGGTAGTGACCGAAAGAACAAGATCGCGGATACAAGCGGTCGAAATGAGTTTCCTCCGCCGTGTGGCTGGGCGCTCCCTTAGAGATAAGGAGAGGAGCTCGGCCACACGGGGGGAGCTCGGAGTAGAGCCGCTGCTCCTCCACGTCGAGAGGAGCCAGCTGAGGTGGCTCGGGCATCTGTTCCGGATGCCTCCTGGGCGCCTCCCTCGGGAGGTGTTTCAGGCATGTCCCACCGGGAAGAGGCCCCGGGGAAGACCCAGGACACGCTGGAGAGACTATGTCTCTCGGCTGGCCTGGGAACGCCTCGGGATCCCCCCGGAGGAGTTAGAGGAAGTGTCTGGGGAGAAGGAAGTCTGGGAGTCCCTGCTCAGACTGCTGCCCCCGCGACCCGGCCCCGGATAAAGCGGCAGAAGATGGATGGATGGATGGATGGATGGATATAAAATAGGATATTATATATCATATTTAAATATGATATATAATACCGTAAATGTAAGTATTTACAGTGTTATACTGTAAATACTTACATTTTATACATCATATTTTATATAATGACGTATAAAATATGATATTATATATCATATTTACAATATAAATATGATATATAATGTGAATATAATGTATAATACTGTAAATATAAATATTTACAGTATTATACTGTAAATACTTGTATTTTATATATCATATTTTATATAATATGATACATAAAATATAATATATATCATATTTACACTGTAAATATGATCTATAAAATATATAAAATATATAATATGATATATATTTACACTGTAAATAGGATATATAAAATATATCATTTATATACTATACTTAAAATAGGCCGTGGCTGCAGAGCTGCGGCGCGGTCAAATAGCGCAGCAGTTTCAGGAGCCGCGGCACAAAATAACATGGCAATTTCGGCCGCGCTGTAGACACTCCCTTTAAAATATGATATTATATATCATATTTACACTGTTAATATAATATATAATGTAAATATAAATATTTACAGTATTATACTGTAAATACTCATATTTTATACATCATATTTTATATAATATGATGTATAAAATATATCATATTTTATATATACATGAGTTATAAAATATGATATATATGATATTTACGATGTAAATATCATATATAATCACAGACAGGTAAAAGGCTTTCATCAACTTTGCTCCTGTGGAACAAAACACAAGAGTTTTTAAATTAAATCATTTTATGCCTTTTAATGATTTTAAAGCACTGGTCAAGGACGAGGTCAGGGCCAATGCACCTGTTTGTATCTCATGTATGTTTTAAATGTGTTTCATGTATTGATTTAATATTATTGAGTCTTTTATTTGTCTTTTAGTGCCCTATGTCTGTTGTGTATTTTGTGTTGTGTTTTGTGTATTTTGTGTTGTGTTTTAACAGGGCCATGAAAAAAGAACTTTTCTCGTTGGATTTTTCCTGTATAAATAAATAAAATGAGTAGGTGCCTCAGAGAAACCATATTTTATGTAATCATATTTGATAAAATATGATATATTTTTAATATGAAATATAAAATATATCATATTTTATATCATATGAGATATATCATATTTTATAAAAATATATCATATTTTATATAATATGATATATTTTTAATGAGATATAAAATATATAATATTTTATAAAATGTATATTTTTAACTGATTTAATTTTACTGATTGTTTTATTTGTCTTTTAGTGTCCTATGTCTGTGGTGTATTTTATGTTGTGTTTTAACAGGGCCATGAAAACAGAACTTTTCTCATTGGATTTTTCCTGTATAAATAAATAAAATGAAAAGGCGCCTCAGAGAAAAGCTCTTTTAGTTTTGCTCAGAGACATGAACCTGACCACATCCTTCAGCCACATCTTCTGCTGGTGACAGCAGCACCATGGACAGAGCTCCTGTTTAAGGCTGGACAGGATGCTGCACTATTAGAGCGCCTAGAAAACAGAAAGAGAAATATGTAACAAGCTTCACACCACAACCACTGCTCCTAAACAGAACCATGACTCTATACATTTGCAATGGTAGTCCTTAAAGCTGCCGCTGCCGCCGCCGCTGCCGCAGGGCGTCCTGAGAAAGAGACGGGGTGATGGTCTGAGCTGTAGGAGGAGGCTTCACTGGCGAGTGGCTATGGAAGCTGCACTGGGGAGGACCTAGTGACAAAACAGATGAATGTTTTAGAGATAATCATTCACAATACGTGTGCACATAAAATACAATACATGACACACATTTAAAATCACTACACTGGCTGTCAAACTACAATTAGCATGAAGCATTCATCTGTTCACTGTGCAGCAGCTGCAGCAGCTGAAGAGAGGAAAGAAATGTATATTTGACAAACTGATGTTACAGTGAATAAGTGTGGCAATCGGGTGGTACTATATTGTGATAAACGTTAAATTAAGAAGAACCAACAACGCCACTGGAGATTAATCCAGAAAATAATAATTCACCTAAAAAGGACACACAGGTAAGTTCATTGATGAGGCAGTGCTGAATAAGTTACATCATTTATTTTCAGTTAGCAGTTTAACTGGTGATATTTACAGTCTGTGATCAGATATAAATTGTTTGTGCTTCGTCTCACTTCTCTCTGCTCTCTTCCACAGGTTCCCCTTTGGTTTCTGTCTTGAACGTTGGTTCCAGTTATATTATACTGCATTTGTAGTTTGGCATTGTTTGACCTAGCTTGTACTTTGTTTACAGTAGTTTCAGTAGGTTACTTTGATTAGGTTTGGGCCTATTAGGGGGGTTTAGAGCAGTTAGCGTTTGTCTTTTGTGCTACTCTGGTTTGCAGCTCACATCTGGGCCTATGAGAGTCCTCCCCTGGTGAGAGTCCTCCCCTGGTGAGAGTCCTCCCCTGGTGAGAGTCCTCCCCTGGTGAGAGTCCTCCCCTGGTGAGAGTCCTCCCCTGGTGAGAGTCCTCCCCCCTGGTGAGAGTCCTCCCCTGGTGAGAGTCCTCCCCTGGTGAGAGTCCTCCCCTGGTGAGAGTCCTCCCCTGGTGAGAGTCCTCCCCTGGTGAGAGTCCTCCCCTGGTGAGAGTCCTCCCCCCTGGTGAGAGTCCTCCCCTGGTGAGAGTCCTCCCCTGGTGAGAGTCCTCCCCCCTGGTGAGAGTCCTCCCCTGGTGAGAGTCCTCCCCTGGTGAGAGTCCTCCCCCCTGGTGAGAGTCCTCCCCTGGTGAGAGTCCTCCCCTGGTGAGAGTCCTCCCCCCTGGTGAGAGTCCTCCCCTGGTGAGAGTCCTCCCCTGGTGAGAGTCCTCCCCTGGTGAGAATGTTTTACATTTAACTGGTGTTTCCAGATGTTTGACCCTGTGTTTAAAGCAGAATGAGGATTCACTGAAGCCCTGTGCTCAAGACTATCTGGCCAGAATCAAGAAGGAGAAACGCTACCAGAACCTCAAAGCTCATGCGGAGGAGAAAATCGGCCAGTGAGTTTATGTTAGTAAATATTTAGAATCACTGTTCAGACTGAAATGTCTTCTCGTCTTGTTCTAGAGCAAATGAACAAATGGCTGAGGTGCGCTCCAAGTTCAAGTCGGAGCTGTCTGTGCTTCAGGCTCAGTTTCGGCGCGAACAGCTGAAAGTGCAGTCACTGGAGAAGAAGGTAAAAGAAGAATTGTTCCAACATTTTCTCTTTGAAATATTACATGTGCCACCTGGTGGTCAAGTGGATATCACACATATCTAGCGTGTGGGCAGCATCGTGAGTTGCTTAGTCGGTCCTCACAACTGAACTACCTGGTGCCATGCTTCATGCGGTGATGACGAGGAAAGGCTTGCTCTCATTGGATGGATTGGGTTTAACTTTTAGGCAAACACTAAACCAATTGTCTGGCATGTTTATGACGGCGCTCAAGGGTGCAATTATACGGCTTTGTGTGGATGGACATCTGTTGACACATTGTACGCAGTATGAGTCTGGCTCTGATGTCCTTCCCCTCTCATCCCCATTTAATGCTGCACTGTCCTGTCCAATAAAACCTACAGGCCAATAATTGTATTTTATTTAAAAAAAAAAAACACAATTACTGATGTGTTCTTGTCCTCAACATGAGACGGAAGCTGAAGATTCATTAAACTCTGCGATGAACTTATGGTCAAGGTGCAGAAGCGTTGAGCTTGATTGTAAATCATTTTTATTTTGGGCTTTTGTAGATTGTCAAACTTGTCTTTTTTACGTGTTTGTCAATGTACAAATATTTAATAAAATGACTAGTCTTAATATTCACAGAAGACATTTACTGTTTTTGTATTTAAACTTTTTTGGTGATAAGGAAAATGAATATAGATACTTCATAGAGAAATACATCATGGCAGGAGTGGCCAACCAGTCAGAGACTAAGAGCCACATGTTTTACTGTGTCACCGCAAAGAGCCACATCATACACATGGCACACATGAACATCACCCCATCCCTTCCTCTTACACACACACCTCTGCTCAGACAAATTATTATTATTATTAACAATATCATGTCACACACAACCATGATAATGACAGTTATTGACTCCTACAGTACTAAGACCACAAGCCAGTCATTTTCAACAATGAACATTGTGTGCGCTGTTTCACACTCAACTCTCAGTTCAACAAAGTCCAAAAATATAATCATTTACCATGTTGAAGTTCAATATTGGTGGTTTTCTGTTTGATGGGGGACGTGCATTTTCAACGGGGGAAATAAATCTTAGAAAAAAGGGAATATTATCATTAAATCGGGCCGAAAAGTGTTTGATTAATGTCCGCCTCGGCCTGCGCCATGACAGCGTGCTGATTGGTCGACAAAGTTTGTGTGCTTGGCTCTGATTGGCTGCCGAGCCGTGGTCCGAAGAATGCCGAAGCTCCACTTCTTGAGAGGCGCAGGAAAATGCGTGCGGTCGCGCGGCGCTAGATCCCCGTGCGAGAGTGCGACCGCACCTGGAACAACACAAACACAGATGTTGATATGAACGTAAAAGAGCCGCGGGTCGGCCAGGCCTGGTCTATCGTGTTTGTTGATCCGAAGTTCTATCGTTTGTCACTCACTCGTGCGGCGGAGGCAGCGGGTGCGCAGAGCGGGTGCGCAGCGGGGCTCCTTCTGAAAATAGACACATTTTTAATGTTTTCTTTGTTTTTTTTGTGCTGTGATTTTCTCTTTTCTTTATTATTAGTTGAATATCTACTGTTTTGATTCATGTCTGTTCGTGTTATAGATTTGAAAAAGAGTAAAAGTGTTAATTGTAACTTTGCCATGTTTCTTTCAACCACCAGAGGGCAGCAGCAGCACCTCTTTCTGCCACAGAGGTGTGCTGCTGCCCTCTGGTGGTTAGTATCAGAACAGGCTTTATTGTCATGGTCAAAGAGCAACATTTCACTAAAGAATTAATGTATTATATTCCACAAAACTAAGTATTTTTTTCCAACCAGCAAATTTATTTGTGTAGAAAACGTTGAAAAATCTGTGTGTGTGTGTAGGTGTGTGTGTGAGTGTGTGTGTGTGTAGGTGTGTGTGTGAGTGTGAGTGTGAGTGTGTGTGTGTGTAGGTGTGTGTGTGAGTGTGAGTGTGAGTGTGTGTGTGTGTAGGTGTGTGTGTGAGTGTGAGTGTGTGTGTGTGTAGGTGTGTGTGTGTAGGTGTGTGTGTGTAGGTGTGTGTGTGAGTGTGTGTGTGTGTAGGTGTGTGTGTGAGTGTGAGTGTGAGTGTGTGTGTGTGTAGGTGTGTGTGTGAGTGTGAGTGTGTGTGTGTGTGAGTGTGTGTGTGTGTAGGTGTGTGTGTGAGTGTGTGTGTGTGTAGGTGTGTGTGTGTAGGTGTGTGTGTGTGTGTAGGTGTGTGTGTGAGTGTGAGTGTGAGTGTGTGTGTGTGTGTAGGTGTGTGTGTGTAGGTGTGTGTGTGAGTGTGTGTGTGTGTAGGTGTGTGTGTGTGTGTGTAGGTGTGTGTGTGAGTGTGTGTGTGTAGGTGTGTGTGTGTGTGTAGGTGTGTGTGTGAGTGTGAGTGTGTGTGTGTAGGTGTGTGTGTGTAGGTGTGTGTGTGAGTGTGTGTGTGTGTAGGTGTGTGTGTGTAGGTGTGTGTGTGTGTGTGTAGGTGTGTGTGTGAGTGTGAGTGTGTGTGTGTAGGTGTGTGTGTGTGTGTAGGTGTGTGTGTGAGTGTGAGTGTGTGTGTGTAGGTGTGTGTGTGTAGGTGTGTGTAGGTGTGTGTGTAAAGGAAGTGACGTTGTAAACCTAAAACATGTGATATTCTGCGACAACATAAAATAACTTTGAGCCAAATTCAAAATATATGTATCTTAACCGCATTTGAGTTCACATCG
>NW_027316278.1:7093854-7123854 GCF_026437365.1 Eucyclogobius newberryi | reverse complement strand
AATAAGGTGTAGTTTTAAAAAAGTAAAAGTACTGTACTTAAAGGGCCCATGACAGGTCGGACGACTCATTGAACTAAAATGCAGTTAAGATATTTGAATTTTGTTGAAAATTATAAAATGTTTGAGTAAAGTAAACCTGCCACATGCACTTAAGCTGGTCCTGTGCTGGTCCTGCAATGGTCCTGTGCTGGTCCTGCAATGGTCCTGCGCTGGTCCTGCGCTGGTCCTGCGCTGGTCCTGCAATTGTCCTGTGCTGGTCCTGCAATTGTCCTGTGCTGGTCCTGCAATGGTCCTGTGCTGGTCCTGTGCTGGTCCTGTGCTGGTCCTGCAATGGTCCTGTGCTGGTCCTGCAATGGTCCTGTGCTGGTCCTGCAATGGTCCTGTGCTGGTCCTGCAATGGTCCTGTGCTGGTCCTGCAATGGTCCTGTGCTGGTCCTGCAATGGTCCTGTGCTGGTCCTGCAATGGTCCTGTGCTGGTCCTGCAATGGTCCTGTGCTGGTCCTGTGCTGGTCCTGTGCTGGTCCCGCAATGGTCCTGTGCTGGTCCTGCAATGGTCCTGCGCTGGTCCTGCGCTGGTCCTGCAATGGTCCTGTGCTGGTCCTGCAATGGTCCTGCAATGGTCCTGCGCTGGTCCTGCGCTGGTCCTGCAATGGTCCTGCAATGGTCCTGCAATAATCCTGTGCTGGTCCTGTGCTGGTCCTGCGCTGGTCCTGCGCTGGTCCTGCAATGGTCCTGTGCTGGTCCTGTGCTGGTCCTGCGCTGGTCCTGCGCTGGTCCTGCGCTGGTCCTGCAATGGTCCTGCGCTGGTCCTGCAATGGTCCTGTGCTGGTCCTGCGCTGGTCCTGTGCTGGTCCTGCAATGGTCCTGTGCTGGTCCTGTGCTGGTCCTGCAATGGTCCTGTGCTGGTCCTGCAATGGTCCTGTGCTGGTCCTGCAATGGTCCTGTGCTGGTCCTGTGCTGGTCCTGTGCTGGTTCTGTGCTGGTCCCGCAATGGTCCTGTGCTGGTCCTGCAATGGTCCTGCGCTGGTCCTGCGCTGGTCCTGCAATGGTCCTGCAATGGTCCTGCAATGGTCCTGCGCTGGTCCTGTGCTGGTCCTGCAATGGTCCTGCGCTGGTCCTGTGCTGGTCCTGCAATGGTCCTGTGCTGGTCCTGCAATGGTCCTGCAATGGTCCTGCGCTGGTCCTGCGCTGGTCCTGCAATGGTCCTGCAATGGTCCTGCAATGGTCCTGTGCTGGTCCTGTGCTGGTCCTGCGCTGGTCCTGCGCTGGTCCTGCAATGGTCCTGCGCTGGTCCTGCAATGGTCCTGCGCTGGTCCTGCGCTGGTCCTGCAATTGTCCTGTGCTGGTCATGTGCTGGTCCTGTGCTGGTCCTGTGCTGGTCCTGTGCTGGTCCTGTGCTGGTCCTGTGCTGGTCCTGTGCTGGTCCCGCAATGGTCCTGTGCTGGTCCTGCAATGGTCCTGCGCTGGTCCTGCGCTGGTCCTGCAATGGTCCTGCGCTGGTCCTGTGCTGGTCCTGCAATGGTCCTGTGCTGGTCCTGCAATGGTCCTGCAATGGTCCTGCGCTGGTCCTGCGCTGGTCCTGCGCTGGTCCTGCAATGGTCCTGCAATGGTCCTGTGCTGGTCCTGCGCTGGTCCTGCGCTGGTCCTGCAATGGTCCTGTGCTGGTCCTGCGCTGGTCCTGCGCTGGTCCTGCGCTGGTCCTGCAATGGTCCTGTGCTGGTCCTGCGCTGGTCCTGTGCTGGTCATGTGCTGGTCATGTGCAAGTCATGTGCAGGTCATGTGCTGGTTCTGTGCTGGTCCTGTGCTGGTCATGTGCTGGTCCTGCAATTGTCCTGTGCTGGTCCTGTGCTGGTCCTGTGCTGGCCCTGTGCTGGTCATGTGCTGGTCCTGTGCAGGTCATGTGCTGGTCCTGTGCTGGTCCTGTGCTGGTCCTGTGCTGGTCATGTGCTGGTCCTGCGCTGGTCTTACATGTGGTCAGTCTTGTTTCTTGGTCCTGACGAGCTGTATTCTCGTGTTTACACATATGGTTAACTCTAAAATGCAGACGCTGTTCTTTGGTCTCATTTCCTGGATAAATGTTTGCAGTACATTCTATATTTACATCATGTTTAAATGTGTGCGAGGGGGCGTCGGCTACAAGGGCGGGGTATCGCTGAGAACCTCACGATAGGCTATACTTTTATTCTTGTGTTTCTAATTTTGACGGTGTTTGGTGGGATAGAACCTGTGTTAAATATCATAGTTTTACATCAATAATGTTTAAGTTTGTGAAGCAAAGTGGAAAAATAAAAGTACAGGAAGTGGTGCTGAGTTCTAAAACATCAAAGGAGCTCAACAGCTCCGCCCACCAAATAATTTTTCCATTTTTCTGGTTCTTTATAGACCACAAAATTATGAGTCTTAGATTAACATTTTTTCTAAATCTATAATATAGATTTAGAAAAAACAAGTTAGAAATGTACTTCCGGAACCGCTGAATAAGCAAAATTCAATTAAAAGACTATTTGTATGTAACGTACACGTTTTTGACAGTTTAAACGATCATTCAACAAAATAAAGGTGTCATTAATCATTATTATTATTAGTCAAATCATAACTATTTAGTCATTGACATGGCGTTTGGCCCTCGTTTTGGAATAAGTAAAATTTTCACCTTATTGAATATCTTTACAAGTCTCTGTGATGGTTAAATATGTACTTTTGGGGCATTTGAAGTGTCCGTCGTCGCCCCCTGCTGTTTTTGACCGGAAAACCAGCCTTGCAACGTTTACTGACCCGAAGAAAACTCTCCTGAGAAACCCTGGCCCTTTTTTAATATTAGGTCATGTGAAATGTGATGATACCGTCTTATTATGAGAAAGAGAGAACGAAAACAGAGAAAACAGCTCACGAGGATACGTCTACTGAGGCAGGTGTGTCTCAATGCTAATGCTAACCTCAAAACATGTAATCCTTACATTTGCCGCCGCAATCTGAATTATTTTGTGGTTAGCAACGCTCAACTTGACTGAGATCAAGAAAATCTTACGGACAGTCATCCTCCCACTCTGTTTGAGAACTCCTCCCATAAACACAACTGGCTCCTCCCTCTGAGTGTCCTCCTGGCAGTGGAAAAGGCCCTCACAAAAAACGATGACACAAAACGCACCGTCGACCAAGGACTGGACTGACCTTGTGTTGCACATTTGTAAAATGGAAAAGGATAAATTCAGGCTTAATTATGAAAATGTGAAAATTGACAAATTTGACTGACTCTGGACGGGACGATTATTTGTTTATTATTGTGTGGGACTTTTGTGTTTCTCTTTGGTCTGTTTGATGTCGACTGGTTATGATTTAAGGCTATTGTTCTTTCTCTGGTCTTGTTTTATTTTACCGTGTTTGTTTTCTGTGTTCTATAACATTTTAAATAGATAAAAATATATATAATAAAGAATAGAAAAATCTAAATAAATAAAAAAAAAATACAATAAATACAATAAGTAAATAAAAATAAATAAAATAAATAAAATAAATAAGATAAATAAAATAAATAAAATAAATAAAATAAATAAAATAAGTAAAATAAATAAAATAAATAAAATAAATAAAATAAATAAAATAAATAAAATAAATAAAATAAAATAAAAATACAAAACAAAATAAAAACAATTACATAAATGAATAAATACAATAACAATCACAACAATAAATAAAATAAAATAAAAATACAATAAAAAATAACAACACTGGACTTGTCATTATTGTAGTTTTATGAATTATTTCCCATATGTAAGTTTTAAGTTAGTTCAATCTCAATGGGATTTACTTGGTTAAATAATGGTTAATAAATCAATCTATCAGCCTCGTTAGGTGTTAGGGCGAGTCAGACGTGTTGGACTAAGACACCATCGACCAATGACTGGACTGAATGACTAAAGGACTGCCGCCCTAATGAACATATTGTTTACAGGTCAGAGGTCAGGAGTGACGTAGTGCAGGTGTGAAGCAGAGACAGCACACGCTAACACCAACTCAGATTTCACATAAATATTTGAGTTTTTGAACACCTCATGCAAACACGAGATGGAGTTACAGTCGAGCTCGCACAGCGCAGATGAAATGAGGCCTTTTGCATTTTGGAGAAAATCTTTGTAATTACAGTTTGTGTTAAAGAGGTTTAGCATCATTAACATTTAAGAAAGGGCTGGAATATTAACGGTCAATCACGAAACAAGAAATCAGGAATGATGCATAGATGTAGAAGTACAAAATAGGTCGAAAACTGACTTAAGTAAGAGTAAAAAGTATTTGGGGAAACAACTACTCAAGCGTTACTGTAAAAGTTCTTTCCCTGAATGCAAATAAAACTAAGCTAATGCTATTCACAAAAGAGTAAAGCCCAGAACGTTCCTACAATTGTCACTTTTCAAGGGACTGAAATAGAAATGGTTAAATCCTTTCAATATTTGGGGATTTAATTAAGATAAGATAAGATAATCCTGTATTGTCCCACATGGGGAAATTTCTTTGTTGCAACGCAGGTAGATACAGAGGTAGATACAGAAGAAAAGAACAGATCACTTATAGGAAGTTTGAAAAACACTCTCAGTAGAAGATCTCCTATAAACAAAAACTCCTATAGACAAAACCTCCCATTTCCCAACAAGAGATGGAGGGGGAAAATAATAATGAAGATAAAATAAATAAATACCATTGCATGTGTCACGACAGTAATTGCACATGAATTGCACATGAATTGCACATGAATTGCACATGAATTGCACAGTAATTGCACATGAATATGACAGTATTGCGAGTGTTCAGGACTAACAGTGTTTGTTATAAAGTCTGACAGCAGCAGGAAGGAAAGACCTGCGATAATTGATGACAGTCTTACCTTTAAAGGTTATACTGTTGAATCATTAATTAAGATATTTGGACTGAAAATTGGCTTTTATATTAATTTTTAGATTTATATTAATTTATATATATACATTTATTCATTCAGGGAAAACCTGATGAACAAAATAATATTTTACACTGTTAAAACACAGAATAAACAACGCACAAACAAACACAGGATATCCAAATAAAACACAAACATTCAATAAAATCCTCGGCCTCACGTGTTAACAGGCGTGTGCATTTCACTCGCACATCCTCGGCCTCACGTGTTAACAGGCGTGTGCAGTTCACTCGCACATCCTCGGCCTCACGTGTTAACAGGCGTGTGCAGTTCACTCGCATATCCTCGGCCTCACGTGTTAACAGGCGTGTGCAGTTCACTCGCACATCCTCGGCCTCACGTGTTAACAGGCGTGTGCAGTTCACTCGCATATCCTCGGCCTCACGTGTTAACAGGCGTGTGCAGTTCACTCGCACATCCTCGGCCTCACGTGTTAACAGGCGTGTGCAGTTCACTCGCATATCCTCGGCCTCACGTGTTAACAGGCGTGTGCATTTCACTCGCATATCCTCGGCCTCACGTGTTAACAGGCGTGTGCAGTTCACTCGCACATCCTCGGCCTCACGTGTTAACAGGCGTGTGCATTTCACTCGCATATCCTCGGCCTCACGTGTTAACAGGCGTGTGCAGTTCACTCGCATATCCTCGGCCTCACGTGTTAACAGGCGTGTGCAGTTCACTCGCACATCCTCGGCCTCACGTGTTAACAGGCGTGTGCATTTCACTCGCATATCCTCGGCCTCACGTGTTAACAGGCGTGTGCAGTTCACTCGCATATCCTCGGCCTCACGTGTTAACAGGCGTGTGCAGTTCACTTGCATATCCTCGGCCTCACGTGTTAACAGGCGTGTGCATTTCACTCGCATATCCTCGGCCTCACGTGTTAACAGGCGTGTGCAGTTCACTCGCATATCCTCGGCCTCACGTGTTAACAGGCGTGTGCAGTTCACTCGCACATCCTCGGCCTCACGTGTTAACAGGCGTGTGCAGTTCACTTGCATATCCTCGGCCTCACGTGTTAACAGGCGTGTGCATTTCACTCGCATATCCTCGGCCTCACGTGTTAACAGGCGTGTGCAGTTCACTCGCATATCCTCGGCCTCACGTGTTAACAGGCGTGTGCAGTTCACTCGCACATCCTCGGCCTCACGTGTTAACAGGCGTGTGCAGTTCACTCGCATATCCTCGGCCTCACGTGTTAACAGGCGTGTGCATTTCACTCGCATATCCTCGGCCTCACGTGTTAACAGGCGTGTGCAGTTCACTCGCACATCCTCGGCCTCACGTGTTAACAGGCGTGTGCATTTCACTCGCATATCCTCGGCCTCACGTGTTAACAGGCGTGTGCAGTTCACTCGCATATCCTCGGCCTCACGTGTTAACAGGCGTGTGCAGTTCACTCGCACATCCTCGGCCTCACGTGTTAACAGGCGTGTGCATTTCACTCGCATATCCTCGGCCTCACGTGTTAACAGGCGTGTGCAGTTCACTCACGTGTTAACAGGCGTGTGCAGTTCACTCGCATATCCTCGGCCTCACGTGTTAACAGGCGTGTGCATTTCACTCGCATATCCTCGGCCTCACGTGTTAACAGGCGTGTGCAGTTCACTCGCACATCCTCGGCCTCACGTGTTAACAGGCGTGTGCAGTTCACTCGCACATCCTCGGCCTCACGTGTTAACAGGCGTGTGCAGTTCACTCGCATATCCTCGGCCTCACGTGTTAACAGGCGTGTGCATTTCACTCGCATATCCTCGGCCTCACGTGTTAACAGGCGTGTGCAGTTCACTCACGTGTTAACAGGCGTGTGCAGTTCACTCGCATGTTGGCAGCGTTGGGCCCCGCGCTGGGCCCTCGCCTTCTGAGCCCCTGGTACATGTTTATTTACACGTGTATCGTGTGTCTGCTCCTTCTATCTGTGTGAATCTGTGGAAACTAAAAGAACCGCTTTGAATAGGTCCGTTTAAATCTATATTTAGCTCTGGAAATGTGCAACTGTTTCAGGGAACATGTTTACTGTATGTGATTGTCTAAATGCTGCTCTCAACCACGACTCAAACTGAGAGAGAGACAATGGGGTAAATGATGTTTAAATGAATAAAACGGAAAATCTGATTTATGATTTGGAGTTAAAGAGCGTGGTAGCTTTTTTAAAATGATTTTAATAATACCGGTTGTACGTATAAATGACCAATTGAGTAACAGTTTGTGTAGAAAAGTTGAAAACGACAGGAAATATCAAGCAATCAATCAAAATGTATTTGTAAAGCACAATTTGAACAAAAATGCAATTCAAAGTGCTTTACAATGTTAAACACTTTAAAAAACACACAATACAGTATAAATCAATATAAATCTAAAAAAAGATATTATATGATTTAAAATCGTAAAAACCACAAGTATCTCAGTTATATGCACAGCCAGAGGAAACGTTCTAAAACAAATTAATGAGACTCAGAATTCCATAAGCACAATTTACCACAACACATTATATTTATTAAAAGAAAAAAAACATATATAAAAACAAATATAAATAAACATATACAAATATGTAACATTAGTGTAACAGTTGTGACATTTCTTGATTTAAAAGATTAACTTTTAAGTAAGTGTAAGCAAGTGTAAGTAAGTGTAAGTAAGTGTAAGCAAGTGTAAGTAAGTGTAAGCAAGTGTAAGAAGTGTAAGTAAGTGTAAGTAAGTGTAAGTAAGTGTAAGAAGTGTAAGTAAGTGTAAGCAAGTGTAAGTAAGTGTAAGCAAGTGTAAGAAGTGTAAGTAAGTGTAAGTAAGTGTAAGTAAGTGTAAGAAGTGTAAGCAAGTGTAAGTAAGTGTAAGCAAGTGTAAGTAAGTGTAAGTAAGTGTAAGCAAGTGTAAGTAAGTGTAAGAAGTGTAAGTAAGTGTAAGCAAGTGTAAGTAAGTGTAAGTAAGTGTAAGTAAGTGTAAGAAGTGTAAGCAAGTGTAAGTAAGTGTAAGCAAGTGTAAGTAAGTGTAAGTAAGTGTAAGCAAGTGTAAGTAAGTGTAAGCAAGTGTAAGAAGTGTAAGTAAGTGTAAGTAAGTGTAAGTAAGTGTAAGAAGTGTAAGTAAGTGTAAGCAAGTGTAAGTAAGTGTAAGAAGTGTAAGCAAGTGTAAGTAAGTGTAAGAAGTGTAAGCAAGTGTAAGTAAGTTTAAGAAGTGTAAGAAGTGTAAGTAAGTGTAAGTAAGTGTAAGTAAGTGTAAGAAGTGTAAGTAAGTGTAAGTAAGTGTAAGTAAGTGTAAGAAGTGTAAGTAAGTGTAAGTAAGTGTAAGTAAGTGTAAGAAGTGTAAGTAAGTGTAAGTAAGTGTAAGTAAGTGTAAGAAGTGTAAGTAAGTGTAAGCAAGTGTAAGTAAGTGTAAGTAAGTGTAAGTAAGTTTAAGAAGTGTAAGAAGTGTAAGAAGTGTAAGCAAGTGTAAGTAAGTGTAAGTAAGTGTAAGTAAGTGTAAGAAGTGTAAGCAAGTGTAAGTAAGTTTAAGAAGTGTAAGAAGTGTAAGTAAGTGTAAGTAAGTTTAAGTAAGTGTAAGAAGTGTAAGCAAGTGTAAGTAAGTTTAAGAAGTGTAAGTAAGTGTAAGCAAGTGTAAGTAAGTGTAAGTAAGTGTAAGTAAGTGTAAGTAAGTGTAAGAAGTGTAAGTAAGTGTAAGTAAGTGTAAGTAAGTGTAAGAAGTGTAAGTAAGTGTAAGCAAGTGTAAGTAAGTGTAAGTAAGTGTAAGTAAGTGTAAGTAAGTGTAAGAAGTGTAAGAAGTGTAAGTAAGTGTAAGTAAGTGTAAGTAAGTGTAAGTAAGTGTAAGTAAGTGTAAGAAGTGTAAGTAAGTGTAAGTAAGTGTAAGTAAGTGTAAGAAGTGTAAGTAAGTGTAAGCAAGTGTAAGTAAGTGTAAGTAAGTGTAAGTAAGTTTAAGAAGTGTAAGAAGTGTAAGTAAGTGTAAGTAAGTGTAAGTAAGTGTAAGTAAGTGTAAGAAGTGTAAGCAAGTGTAAGTAAGTGTAAGTAAGTGTAAGTAAGTGTAAGTAAGTGTAAGAAGTGTAAGCAAGTGTAAGTAAGTGTAAGAAGTGTAAGCAAGTGTAAGTAAGTGTAAGTAAGTGTAAGTAAGTTTAAGAAGTGTAAGAAGTGTAAGTAAGTGTAAGTAAGTGTAAGCAAGTGTAAGTAAGTGTAAGTAAGTGTAAGTAAGTATAAACAAGTGTAAGCAAGTGTAAGTAAGTGTAAGTAAGTGTAAGAAGTGTAAGCAAGTGTAAGTAAGTGTAAGTAAGTGTAAGAAGTGTAAGCAAGTGTAAGTAAGTGTAAGAAGTGTAAGTAAGTGTAAGTAAGTGTAAGTAAGTGTAAGTAAGTGTAAGAAGTGTAAGAAGTGTAAGTAAGTGTAAGTAAGTGTAAGTAAGTGTAAGAAGTGTAAGCAAGTGTAAGTAAGTGTAAGTAAGTGTAAGAAGTGTAAGCAAGTGTAAGTAAGTGTAAGAAGTGTAAGTAAGTGTAAGTAAGTGTAAGTAAGTGTAAGTAAGTGTAAGAAGTGTAAGCAAGTGTAAGTAAGTGTAAGTAAGTGTAAGAAGTGTAAGCAAGTGTAAGTAAGTGTAAGAAGTGTAAGTAAGTGTAAGTAAGTGTAAGTAAGTGTAAGTAAGTGTAAGAAGTGTAAGCAAGTGTAAGTAAGTGTAAGTAAGTGTAAGTAAGTGTAAGAAGTGTAAGCAAGTGTAAGTAAGTGTAAGTAAGTGTAAGTAAGTGTAAGTAAGTGTAAGAAGTGTAAGCAAGTGTAAGTAAGTGTAAGAAGTGTAAGCAAGTGTAAGTAAGTGTAAGTAAGTGTAAGTAATTGTAAGTACGTCCTTGCACATCTCCAAATCTTTTATATGTTTGTCCGATACACACGCTGTTGCCCTGGAAACTACTCTCGGCTCCCTAAAGATGGCAGCTGCATCAAACGACTCCATTCAGCGGCGCGGACGTGAAGAGTATCAAGGGGAGTGAGGGCCGTTCCCGCGCGCTAACACGTTCCAGCTGCTCCCCGCGGGCTAATAAAGGTTATGGATGTGGCGAGATGTACGTAGCATACACGACGCACACATCGGCGCGCATTCTTTCACACGTGCAGACGAGCGAGAGAGACAGTAGTCAAAAACCTACTGAAATAAAAGTACTGTTAGGGTCAAATGTTTTGATGACAGGTTCAGCCGCACAACTCGCTGGAACGCCGTAAACGTGCTTATGTAGTGATCGCTTTGGAGGTTAATAACGCTACTTCCTGGTTAAACGCGAGCAGCAGATGTGACATATTCACGCGACCGTCGGGAATTGAGAAATGCACACGAGCGCTCGCACAAGTCGAGGAAAGAGCTCAGGAACTCGGGGTCGAAAAAAGACGTCGGCTGTCGCGGGGACGGGATACTTCCTACAGCAAATACTCAACTATGTGACTGTGTACTTTCTCTCGTGTCGGAGTGATATTTGACCAGTAAGAGGAGGCCGGGCGTGGTCTCCGGGTCGCGAGAGCTTCGTGCAGGTACCGCGTGCTCCTCTGGGACCACATGCAGTACGCAGACCACCTCTGAGCGATACGTATACGCGCTGAAACGTGTACTTCTCCCCGACTGAAGGTCAAACTGTACATGTACTCCCCTCCCCTGGCCGCCGGCGCACTACGTCTGTCTTTTTGAAGTCTCCATAACCCATCCGTCCTCCGCCGTCCCGCCGGAGACGTTTTCCTGCTCCTGCCCCCCACCGGGGCCGAGCTGGAGGCGCTGTAAATCCAAACGCCTGTCCACGGCGCCGCGTCCGCCGGGAGTCGCAGGGCGGAGCCGCGGACCTCCTCCAGGAAGGCTGCTCCATGTTCCAAAGCCCCAGTGCTGGAAGAAGTACGCGATTGTGTTACTTGAACGGAGTACAAATACAGGAACAAAGAATGTATCAAGTAAAAAAATAATAATAATCTACTTAAATAAAATAATCCCTTTAAAGATATACTTTTAGGGTATTTTTTTTTAAAAGTATTTCAGACTTTGAGAACTTAAACCCTCGTCATAGAAACACCTAACTCAATTTCCTAATTTTTTTATCGTTTTTATTCGTATATTTTTTCGACTTTAACTTAAACGTGCTAAATACAAACCCATCAAACAAAAAAGGTAAAGAAAATGACTTATACTTTTCAGTCCAGTTCAAAAATATAGTGCAGCAGTAGTAGATACAGATACCTGCTCTCAAAGGTACTGTAAAATGTACTTAAAGTGAGTACTGATACCACCACAAAATTACTTTTACTTTGCTACTTTCCACCACTGCAAAGTCCTAACCAAATGCACAACGGGAAAAACAATCATTTAAATAAACAAACAAACAAACAAACAAACAAACAAACAAACAAGCCTGTGACTCCACCCCCCTGGCCATATGTACAAGTCAGATCTGTGGAGATGCGGTAAGTTTAATGCCACACCGGGACATTCGGGGCAGAGCGAGAGATATCTCCATGGAGACAAGCAGGTCGCTCTTTTGTTCCTCATACACTTATAGTTCAGCGCAACTTGTCACGATGAAAATAATAAAATTGGCTCATTGTTATGAATAAATAAACTGTCCATGTTGTTTGAGCTGTTAGGCCACCGTATTTTAATTTAAAAATATTAATTGATTAGTTTTCTTTACTCTTTAATACTGTTTACGTGGTTTATGAATGTCATTATAATTAAAATAAAACGGAAGAATAAGTGCTGCACAATATTATTAAAGTTTTATGACAGAATAAGTTAATATAGACTCAAGGCTAATTTAGACCGAATGAGGAAAAACATGAATAAAATCATCTTATTTCGTTCATTTGACAAATTATTATTGCAAAAGTAGCGCAAACGAACTGAAAGTAGTATTTCCTTTGTTGTGCCGACTGTGCAGATTTGGTGAGCTTGTTTGCTAACAGTAGGGGGAGATAAAGGCCACTTCAACCCGCTTTACGATATACACAGCCGACTAAAGTAATCACATTTCTTTGCCTGGTACACGGGGGCACTCTGACTGTGAGACAAATCGTAAAGCGCCCCCTACAGGTCGGACGACTCGATGAACTAAAATGCAGTTAAGATGAATATGTTTTGAAATTTGCTAAAAAATTATAAAAAACATTATCCCAGAATAATAAATTTTTTAGGTGTACAATTTCACTTCCTGTTTGTAATTGATGACATCACACTAGGAAACGACCCAGCAAACACTGGGCCAAAACTCATCTAATGTCCCGATTTTTTTTATTTGACAAATAAAAATATATGAGAGCGACTTTATTGTGTTGAATTCATGTTTAGAGTCAAAAAAGTTGTTTTTTCTGCATAAACTGGAACTGGTGTGAAAAGGTAGAAAAATCTGTAGAAAATGACAGGAAGTGTCCTGTCATTTTCTACAGATTTTTCTACGTTTTCTCCACAAATACCTGCTCGATCGGTGTAAAACTATCATTTATATGTACAACAGGTACAAATACACCAAATAAAGTCAGAATTAGACAATCGTACTCGCCTGTCATGGGCACTTTAAGCGGGAACTCGAGCCTGAAACGGCCGTGAACCACAGTATGTCCAGACGGCGAATCCGCGGCCCCGCCCTCCACCTGTCGCCGCCCGCGTGTTTGATGCCGCCGCCCTCGTCCGCGCGGAACCCGAGCCGTCATTACAAGCTCCTCTGACACTGCGGACAAAAGAGTACACTTCTCATGTGACTAATGACGGATCGGCTGGCACGGGCGGCTTTCTCCGCACAGCCGCTTATCCATATTTCAGAGACGGCTTTGGGATCCGATATTGCGGGTTCCGACCGGGCCCCCGGCTTTGGGGCGACGCCAACTCGGAACAGCTCGGGACGGTGGGGCTGCGCTTCTCATTACATTTGTATCTCGAGTTCAATTAATACACCGATCAATTACAGAAATAGTGCGATTGACAAAGCTGTTTGTTGGATAATGTGACTAATAAATGATAATAAGTCTGTTTTTTTTGTCATTTTGAGGTAAAAGAAGCTCTAGATTGAGCCACAACAAAGTGCAACACAAAGTACGACTTTGTAAAAATACGTGTTTTGAATAATTGTGGTGATACCTTTGCCTTACTTTCTATTACAAAGCGAGAGATACTGACTTTGATTTGCTGCACAGTTTGTACTTTTGCGAGATTTGCCTTAACTTGGGATATAGGGCCCTCTCCAGGCTCACGGGCCCTCACCTGGCTCACGGGTCCTCACCTGGCTCATGCTCGTGCAAGATCCGTACGTGGTTCACTCTGAAATGATTCCCAAGAGTTTATTCATTCATCTCACTGGCAAAGTTACGTGATCCCGGCACGCGCCACCAAAACTCCACTTGGGCAGGGACGGCGCCCAGGAAATCACGTGGAAACTAAGGGATCATCTCAAAATGGGTTGAAGCTGAAAAGACGTAATATTTTTCGTCTTGGCGGCGCCGAGCGGGGATCACGGCGCGGAGCACGGCGCGCCGTGGCCAGCGCAGGGAGCGGGGCTGGTGCAGAAGAGTTGCCGCGTCGCTAGAGCCAAGAGTAACGTGCTACGCACTGACCAGAAAAAGGAAACAAAACAAACCCTCATGAGGTTTTGGCCAATCACAGAAGACGTGATATTCTCACTGAGACAAAAGCGCGTGTTCTGCTTCTGTCATTCTGACGTCACGTCTAAGGTCTAAACACAGACAATTGACAATTACAGGTTTTGACAAGAAACATTAGTTTCTCACTCTCTCATCCTCTTGAGACTATCTCAATGTGGTCATCTCACAGTTTGGGTTGAATGGGATGTGCCGTAGGGCCCCTAGGGCCCGTGACCATGTGGATTGAGTAAACAAACATGTGCGACAGGTGACATTATTTGGAGAGTTCATAACTTCTAAATATAAACTTACCAAAGGATGTTCAGCGATGTTCACTAGAGGTGAGCAGGTCCATCAAGCTACTATCGTTTTATCAATGTGTAAAATTTTATGTGAAGCCAGTCTTAAGTCTTTTGAGGGGGGGAGGGGGTCCAGAGAGAGACGAAAAAAATTAAGTCTTTTCAGCTTCAACCCATTTTGAAATGATCCCTAACGGGGTCAGCCCTACGTTCCCCGGTGCCTATATTCCCTTTTCTATGAACAGGGGAACTATGCTGATACTAGCAGAGGCGACTGGTTCAGGTTCCACATCCCCAATAATCGTGCATAAATGTATGATTTTACAGCATAAAATATAGGAGCATAAAACCCAAACCCAGGTACCGGGGAACATAGGCACCGGGGGAATATAGGTACGGGGGAATATAGGTACCGGGCAATAAGTACCCGGGAACATAGGTGCCAATGAACACAGGTATTTTAACATTGTTTTACCATTTTTAAGATCCAGACTGATGTGAGACGTGCCTTTCTGCAAAGTCAAACCTCACATTAACTATTGTATTTATGTTTTAACGATTCTGAATCTTTATTAAGATTGTATATCGGTGATTCTAATCATGATCTATTAACTGAGCCAGAGAGAGTTGTTTGAAGAACACAGTTTGCATAATTGACCGTTAAAATAAAATAAAATCACAAACTAAAGTTGAACTAATGATTTGTGTGAATGACCTGTTTTCACCATTTTATATCATTTTAGTTATCAATATTAGTAAACGATTTAGGTATGACTTATTATAATCAAGTGTATTTCTCACAAACATATCCAGAGACAGGTAAAGCTCGCTAATGTTTAATCTGATTCATTTTAATTCAATATGTTTTTATTTACGGCTTAAAGGCGCAATGGACGATTTTTCGGCGATTTGAGAACGCAGGCGGAAGTGCACATGCCACTCCCCCGTGCACATGCCACTCCCCCGTGCACATGCCACTCCCCCGTGCACATGCCACTCCCCCGTGCACATGCCACTCCCCCGTGCACATGCCACTCCCCCGTGCACATGCCACTCCCCCGTGCACATGCCACTCCCCCGTGTGGACTGATACAACACACACGTGAGTTTGTTTATTAGAGCGACGGAGCGCATCGCATCTCTCGTCTCCCGTAGATTTCTGTCCACTTCTGCGTCAGCTCGAACTGTCTTTCTCCGTCTTCATTTTGCCCCGTACACTGAGGGAACTATATTATGATAGATCCATGCGCTTAGGCACGCGGAAACGTGGGGACGAGCCTGACGCGGCTGCAGGTGAGCGGTAGGTGCGTTTTATGATTGATATGTGGCAGGACTAATGATTTATCCACACCACGAGGAAATATGATAAAAAATTTGCTGAAAAAAATCGTCCATTCCACCTTTAATCTAACGACAATAACCATTTATAAAGAAAGTTTTAGAAAAAGATTTTGATTAGTAAACTATTCGAATAAACATTTGAAACGATTCTTTATAATGATAATTTGAATTATTTTGGTAATTGTGGCCTGAAAAGTGCAAAAAAAAACAAAGAATATGGAAATGATTTAATATCTTATGGGTAAATGACACACTGTAACTTTTCTAGTGAAGACTCCTGCTTTTTTTGGGGTCTTTTTTCTTTTTCTTCGGCGTCTTTATTAAACATTGATCCTTTTTATAAAACAAAAGTAACCAGCTGTCACTCAGAATGCATGTTTTCCAAAGTATTTTTGGAAACACCGGACATCGGTTAAAAACACAGCTGAACAACTAAAAACGAAAGAACTGCGACGATGAACTGATGAACTATGAACTGATGAACTATGAACTGATGAACTATGAACTGATGAACTAATGCTGTTCCGACACATCATAATAAAGAGATGCATGTGTTTTAGAACAGAAATCCCACGAGTCTAAAACACCCAAACTCAAACCATTCAACTGGCAGAGACGTTTCAACAAGGCGACCGGTCAGTTCGAGCTTTTTATGACGGTCAATCCAGACTGACTCTCTGTGGGACGTCCTGTTTGTGTGATCCTGGTCCTGTTTGTGTGATCCTGGTCCTCTTTGTGTGATCCTGGTCCTCTTTGTGTGATCCTGGTCCTCTTTGTGTGATCCTGGTCCTCTTTGTGTGATCCTGGTCCTCTTTGTGTGATCCTGGTCCTCTTTGTGTGATCCTGGTCCTCTTTGTGTGATCCTGGTCCTCTTTGTGTGATCCTGGTCCTCTTTGTGTGATCCTGGTCCTCTTTGTGTGATCCTGGTCCTGTTTTGGGTAATACTGATGCTTTGGTAAACTTGTTAGCATGTTCTTTATGCTATAGTTATCTGAATAACTGTTCATATGTTACGTTAACATACCAGACACTTACCACAGTTCTGTCTGTGCCTCATGTAGCTGAAGGTGTTAGCGTTAGCATACGTACACCTATTCACCATGTTCTCTCATCTGTTATTATTTTAAACTGCATTTCAAGATGAAATGTCTGTTCTTGGTCTCCCCAAAAAATGCGACTTATACTCCAGCGCGACTTATATGTGTTTTTTTCTTCTCTATTACGCAGTTTTGGCTTATACTCTGGAAAATACAGTAAACTTAAGACAAGCTACAAGACAGATTTAGCAGATTTTGCAGAGGAAACTTACACAATACAGACACCCATGAATTGGGTTTGAATTGCTAATGTTTCGCGAATCACGCAGGAAACGGGAAACTAGCAGAGTTACCGTCGCTGGGAATCGGTTTATCGCGTTATCAGCGTTCGGCGATAAACGGTTATTTCACTGTTCCCGTCTCGTCTTCTTTACGGGCCGAGCGTGCGTTCTCTCTGGTCGTCCTTCTCCTTCACCGACGTTTACAGCCTCGGACCCCTCAAACCGGACACGCTTTCCGACCGCACCGACCCCAAAGTGAACCGGTGGAAACGCGGCTAAACCTTTCGAAAGTCGCACGGTACGTCTGAGTTTAATGTCAAAACTGAAATCTAATCTCAAACGCCGCACGTTTTCATCCTTCTGTTCGTCTTTGCGTCTCATGTTTTACGCGTCCCATTCACGGCGGACGTGGCGGACATCGACACTGTGTCCTTTTGTCATTCGAGCGGAGTTTATTCCATCGTTTTCAGTTTTCCTTTAACCTCAGCGCGCACAAAGGCCCGTTTGAAGCCCGGAATATACGGTGTCAACGCGCCGCGCCGCTTTAAGTCACAAGATCCGAGCGTATTCCGCGTCTTTCACTGGCAAACGGGAACAAAGAGCGCAAGCTCCGCGTCCACAGAAACGCAGGTGGCGCTAGACGGATCCGGTGCTCTTCAAATTGATGGACGGCTTTTTTTTGTCTGTGTGTGAGTGTATGTGTGAAAGAAACGTGATTCTGCGATTCGGTTCAACGGCCGCGGCTTTATCGTCCCCGCGGGAGGACGTGATGCGCGCCCGGGCCGTCCTCCAGTGTGTAAAGTACAAACTGAACAGACACGATGTTCATGTTTGGGGGGCCGGCGACGAACTGACATTTAGATCATGTCGTGAATGTATCGTTTAAAGTGCAAAACGCTGCAAAACGAGCTGATTGAAAGTAAAAATTGAATGTTGTAAGCTTTCAAATGAGGGTATAAGGGGCGATTTCTGCACTTGTGTGATTTATTTGGCCCACGCTTCACATTTGTCCGATAATTAAACCTCAGCGAATACGTTTTCACACATTTCTGTTTGATTTGAACCACTATAATGTTATACTTTAAAAACTTTGCACTGGCTCCCGGTTTCTTTCCGACGCATTGATTATAAAGTTATTGTCTTTGATTTTTAAACGTCTCCACGGCCGTGTCCCTCAGAACGTGTCCGACCTGCTGCAGTCGTACACGGTCTCTCGGGGCGACTCGCCAGTCTTTACTCGCTGTCCCGGAAAACACAGCAGGAAATCAACGGGAGAGCGATCTTTGTCTGTCGCTGGGCCAAAGTGACGTGCGACAGGTTTTTATGATTCTCTCATTTTTACTTTATTTAATGTATAATTTTACACCAATCGAGCAGGTATTTGTTGAGAAAACGCCAGGAAGTGACATCACACCAGGGACAATCATTCCAGTCAAAGTTTATACAGCCTTTTTGACTCTCTAAACATGGATTCAACAAAATAAAGTTAAAAAGAAATTGTGACATTAGATGAGTTTTGGCCCAGTGTTTGCTGGGTAATTTCCTAGTGTGATGTAATCAATTATAAACAGGAAGTAAAATTATAGACAGAAAAAATTGCTATTCTGTGATAATATTTTTACAATTTTTAGCAAAATTCCAAATATATTTAACCTACCTGGATTTTAGTTCAACGAGTTGTCCGACCTGTAGGGGGCGCTTTAAATTTTCTTTAAAAATGCTTTTTTAACACAAGTTGCAACGTTGAATTTAGTTTTTTTGTGTTTTTTCTGTTATTTTACATGTGCATTTGTGTTTTAATCACTTCGGTCGACTGTTGTTTTTAAGGTGCTCAATAAATAAAGTTTAGATTAGACATAATACCATCTGACTGTTGTTAGTGAAACACTCCAGAAAGAATTGAGATATTATTTTTGTCAATATTTGCCCTAGGTTCATGTTCAATTAGAATGCGACAATATTTAATTTGTTGTTTAAACTGTTTTTATTACTATTATTATTATATTTATCATATATTTATCATATATTTAATTAATTTAATTAATTTAATTAATATTTTTCATCATTTTATTACTATTCAACTCTTTTTATCATTATACTTCTGCCTAATCTGCGTTGCAAAACTGTTTATTTTCAAATCCCTATTGTGGGACAAATAAAAGTTCTCGTATCTTAAATGGAGGGCGGGGCCTGTTGAGATTCACTGTTTTTGGAGGAGATATTCAAACACAAACGTGAGGCTCATTCTGCTTTCTGATTGGACATAGATGTGGACAAATGGGTCATGTTTATGCTACATATCCTTTCATCGGACAACACGTCTTTGAGGTTGAATAATAGCACCAAAAACCTCCTTTCAGCTCAGTTATTTGTACTTACTTTGAACTTTGGGCCAGTTCTTGAGGCCTAGTTATCACAGAGATATTATACATAAACCAGAACAACAAATCTGCATTCTGACAGTTAAACGTCTGATTCTACAACTGCATTCTGACCCTTTTTTGCCTTAAAATATAGAGATTCTACAATCGTCTGATGTCTCGTGAACATAAAGGAAACGCCGAACCCTAAGACATTATTTTAAAGAAGGTCCAAAGGAAGAGAAGAGCTGACCCCTGTGACAGAGACATGATTTCCCATGAGCCGGTCAGACATGTCCAGCAGCAGATCAGAGAAGAGGAGGAGGCTTCTTCTTCATCGTGTCGTAGGAAGAGTTCAGTAAAGTAGTAGGAGTTGTATACACAGACCTTCTAAAACACTATGTCATCCGAGTGTCCCACATTTTCAAAGATTTACTGCAGATTTTGTTTAATGGTTTTAAGTTTTTATAAGAAAAAAACAAGCAAAAAATGTGTAATTTACAGGATAGAAATGTTTGTGCTTTTCTATTGTACAACATATCATACAACAGCTGTAAAAAAGAGTTTTATCTTTATTAGTAGGAGTTTTAAGAGGTTTTTTACAATAGTTTTTTTCTTTTAAGAGTCTGTTTCTTTCTGTATCTAATCTGTGCTGCAACATTAGATTTTCTCCATTGTGGGACAAATAAAGGTTTTTCATCTGATCTTATACAAAATGTGGAACATTTTTAGCCTTGAAATTGTATTTGAGCTTCACAAAATGTATTATTAGTGGTAAAGTCATTTAAAATAATAGTATTATTAAACATGGACAGTTTACGTGCGGGAAACAGGAACATAATTGTGGTTCACTTCTCACGCTCTAAGTTTATGTCTAAGGTGTCTTAGTTAACTGTTTATTATCCGTGCACTTACTTTTATTTACTGACCTGTGTTGGACAGCGTCTGAAAAGAGAAGGTCAGATCTGACTTTTGGCACATTTACCGATCGGCTGGACATGTTTTTTGTAGAGCTGGGTTGAAATTATCGATTTTCCGATTTTTAATTGATTCGCATATTAATGACCGATTATCGATTCATACGTCCAAAGATCGATTTTTTTTATTTTTTTATTTTATTTAAATGTTTTTTTTGTTTGTTTTTTAATAAAAATTATTTTCTACATTTCCCTCAGTGAACTTCAATCTACCTTCAAGAAAGATAATTCAGGACTCCTGGATGATCTTTCTTGAAGGTAGATTGACCCTTAACCTTTTCATCAGTCTTCCATCAGTAACTACCAATACTTGTAAGATTTGCTGTTTAATATTGATATTATACTAGTTTTAATATGTTGCTTCTCTACACAGTCATGAAGTGAAGGAAACGGTTCAAATACATTTTTCATTTTTAATAACATTAACCCCCGATCGAATCGAAATCGGATCGGAAATCGGAGCGAATTTTGAAACGTAAAAAATCGGAATCGAATCGATTCTTGAAATTTGAATCGAAACCCAGCTCTAATTTTTGTTCTACATCTCCACCAGAGAGAGCCACCGCACCACAGCTTGAGAACCACAGGCAACATTTATGATTTTTTTTTTTAATTACTATGATTTTTTTGATGAGTTTCTTGTTATGGTTTCCAGCTTTTTATTTATTTGCTCCTTTTTTATGTATTTTTTCTACTTGTATTAATAGGTATAACATTATTTTTGTTGTATGAAATTATAAAAAATGAATAATATCTGCAAATAAATCCATAAATCTGATTAACTAAAGAAATCATGTAAAATCACATCCGCCAACATTTTTCATTTGCCAAAACCACCTTGATTTGTCATATTTTGTGATATTCTGTGGTCAATCCCAGTTTCTCCACTTCACTTTTGCCTCTTTTCATGAATTTAATAACATTTAATCATTCAATATGTGTAATAATAACTGGATAGTGCGTTTCACACGAGGCACATCCAGGACGTGCCTCGTGTGAATCCCTTTTTCTAAACATTCTATTTGATGAATCATTTATTTATTAATTCTCTTTTGACCTTTATTTAACCAGGATGTTCCCGCTAAGATCTGTCACTTTTGTCAAACAGAATGCAGTGTCAGCGCCGTTAATAAATAATATTTATTTCTTGTCAAAACAAAAATAAATAGTAATAATAAGTTAATAAACTCCACATGTCATAAATACAGCCGTGTACAGTATTTACACGTATGCGTCAGCTCGGATGTGTCTGTGTCAGCTCCGATCACACTGAACACATTAAGAGAGGAGGTCCTGTCGCCGTGGGAACAGGACCAGGAGAGCAGCAGATCACTTCAGACTCTTCATGTGTTTACGTTTGGACTCCCGGGGGCCCGAGTCTGCGGCACGCGATACGTCCACCAGAGTTTAAGTCAATCCAGAGCGTCTTGTTTTTGAGACGTTTGGACCGGTTTGGAGTTCCGTCGATCAGTGGCTCTCAAACTGTTCACAAAACTACACAAAACTAGATCTAAACTAGGTCTAAACCAGGGCTAAACCAGGTCTAAACCAGGTCTAAACCTGGTATAAACCAGGTCTATAACAGGGCTAAACCAGGTCTAAACCAGGGCTAAACCAGGTCTAAACCAGGTCTAAACCAGGTCTAAACCAGGTCTACACCAGGTCTGAACCAGGTCTATAACAGGTCTATAAGAGGACTAAACCAGGTCTATAAGAGGGCTAAACCAGGGCTAAACCTGGTCCAAACCAGGTCTAAACCAGGTCTAAAACAGGGCTAAACCAGGTCTATGAGAGGGCTAAACCAGGTCTATACCAGGTCTAAACCAGGTCTATGACAGGGCTAAACCAGGTCTAAACCAGGGCTAAACTAGGTCTATACCAGGTCTAAACCAGGTCTATGACAGGGCTAAACCAGGTCTAAACCAGGGCTAAACTAGGTCTATACCAGGTCTAAACCAGGTCTATAAAAGGGCTAAACCAGGTCTAAACCACGTCTATAACAGGGCTAAACCAGGTCTAAACCAGGTCTATAACAGGGTTAAACCAGGTCTAAACCAGGTCCAAACCAGGTCTATAAGAGGGCTAAACCAGTGCTAAACCTGGTCTAAACCAGGTCTAAACCAGGGCTAAATCAGGTCTACCCCAGGTATATGACAGGGCTAAACCAGGTCTAAACCAGGGCTAAACTAGGTCTATACCAGGTCTAAACCAGGTCTATAAAAGGGCTAAACCAGGTCTAAACCACGTCTATAACAGGGCTAAACCAGGTCTATAACAGGGCTAAACCAGGTCTAAACCAGGGCTAAACCAGGTCTAAACCAGGTCTAAACCAGGTCTATAACAGGGCTAAACCAGGGCTAAACAAGGTCTAAACCAGGTCTATAAGAGGGCTAAACCAGGCCTAAACCAGGTCTATAAAAGGGCTAAACCAGGTCTAAACCAGGTCTATAAGAGGGCTAAACCAGGCCTAAACAGGTCTATAACTGAACTAAACCAGGTCTAAATCAGGTCTAAACCAGGTCCTAAATAAGTCCAAAACAGGTCTAAACCAGGTCTAAACCAGGACTAAAACAGGGCTAAACCAAGTCTATACCAGGTCTATAACAGGTCTAAACCCGAGCTATAACAGGGCTGAACCAAGTCTAAACCAGGTCTATAACAGGGCTAAACCAGGTCTAAACCAGGTCTAAAACGGGGCTAAACCAGGGCTAAATCAGGTCTATAAGAGGGCTAAACCAGGTCTAAACCAGGTCTAAAACGGGGCTAAACCAGGGCTAAATCAGGTCTATAAGAGGGCTAAACCAGGTCTAAACCAGGTCTAAACCAGGTCGATAACAGGACTAAACCAGGTCTAAACCAGGTCTAAACCAGGGCAAGATCGTGTCTAAAACAAGATCTTAACCAAACTAACCACATCCAAATTGGGACTAAGCAAGGACTAAACACGAGACTAAACTTGGACCAGACCAGGACTAGAACTGGACCAATGAACTTTTAAAATCGGACTCAATCTGGACTCAAACCAGTGTGAATGTGTCCAACATTTGGGAAAAACACAGAACCACTGAGGAGTCAGAGAGCAGTTTGAGAACCACTTTTTTCAAGACGTTTGGAAAAGGTTCAAAGTATTTTCTACCTCAATAAAGTTCTATCAAATGTCAAAAATCATCAAGTACTAAATGAGAGTATGACAACGTTCTAAACCCAGTCACAAACCGTTCCACGTCCAAACTTTCGAGACTCACAAACGAAACCCAAACTTGCCAAAACTGATCAAAATCAAGACAAACATTGCAAATTTTTTGTGTAAAACTGGAAAAACGTCTCGCGCGCTCATCCAATCAGCTCCTTCAGTCCAGACCACATGACTGTGTTTGTGGCTCATTGTTCTGTCCTTTACTCCGTCTGTTTCCGTGGATTCGAAACAGGCCCGGGATGTCGTGTCGTCTGCAAATCCTTTGGAGCCTTTTATCCCGTTCCGTTCGTGTAAGGAATTGTTCCACGGGAGCCGCTCGGGGGCCCCAGTCGACCGCAGACCACACCCCTTTGAGGGCAATGACGTGCAAATCCTGGCAACGGAAAAGCGGCGGGTTGAGAAAGAGTTCGCCGGCTTTATTCGCTGTAAACGGCCGGCGCGCGCTAGCCTCGGGCACCGCGGCGGCTCGGTACGACGCGGCGATTCGTCCAAAAGCGCGCGAACCCGAGAACGACGATCGAGGGGTCTCGATTAAAATGCCAGACGCCCTAAAACCGCACGCGGAGAAGTGTGCGTGGTTTGTGTTGGTCCGCCAGCGTCAAAGTGAAAGTAAAAACGACCGGAGCTTCCACGGGTTTGTTTTGCGCGGCGGAAAGAGCGAATAACTCGTTTCTCGTGTCTGAATATCGACGTGGAAGTATCGAAAATCGGATACTAATCGATCCGATTTACTAGATGCTCGTTTGAAGATGTGTTGATGCGTAAAGCGCCCCCTACTGGTCGGACGACTCGCTGAACTAAAATGCAGTTGCGATAAATATGTTTTGGATTGTGCTAAAAATGATAAAAATGTTATCACAGAATAGCACATTTTTTTGTTTTATTATTTCACTTCCTGTTTGTAAATGATGACATCACACTAGGAAATTACCCAGCAAACACTGGGCCAAAACTCATCTAATGTCACCATCTTTTTATTTGACAAATAAAAACATACTAGAGCGACTTTATTTTTTTTAAATAATTTTAAGTAAAAAAATAGTTTATTTGTGTAGGTGTGATGTCACTTCCTGTCATTTTCTACAGATTTTTAGACTTTTCTGCACAAATACCTACTTGATTGATGTAAAACTATAATTTATATGTAGAACAGGTATAAATACACTAAATAATGTCAAAATGAGAAAATCGTAAAAACCTGTCATAGGCACTTTAAAAACATATTGTTTGGTTTGTTTTCTTTTAAATGATTACTATTACGACATTGACACCTTTTTTCCTTCTCATCTTAATTGAGTTTAAGATTTTTTGTAATAACACTTGTATGATGACCGTTTTTGTTAGCAATCATAGCTGCAAAGTGTTAGCGCTAATGCTAAATGACTAGTTGCGCCTGAACGTCAGCTCTGTGACCTGCTGCAGACTGGGACGTGCCGCGTATTGACGATTTTAGCGCAAAAAGACGAATTGACTTTGGTTGTTTAGCACACTCCGAGTTCACTGTGAATATAAACATAGTGTGTCGTTAGCTCCGCCGTTCAGACTGATATTTACTTTACTGTGACTTACCAGAACTCTGAACTTAAAGGTAATAATACACGTAATAACGTAAAATCCGTTTTGCCCCGGTACAGATATATTATAAACGCAAAATTAGCCCGTCATAATAGCTGTTGTTAGCTTTAGCGTGATGGTAAAACTCGCTCTGGCATCAAAAAAGTGCTTATAAACTCATACTGAATAATTAGTATGCCCGGAATGCATTAGGCAAGTGAGGAATACATAGTAATACGTAGTCATTTCCCCCACGTTTTTAAGGCGATAAAATCAAGCGCGGCGCCTTTAAGCTTCTTGGACGAGCGGCTAAACGTTTGTCCAGTGGCGTTCGCTCTTCTTTCGCTACAAACTCCGTGAAGTCGCTTCCTTCGCGTCGGTTTTAACGTTTATTTTGTCGCGGTCCCGAGCGAGTCTCTGTCATCACACGCAGGCACATTTCCGGGCGGAGTGTTTCCTCATCGTGTGGTACACCAAGTCATCGTCCAGGAAAGACAGGTCGTCGTCGAACGCCACCGGCCGGCAGCAGGCCTGGGCCGGGCGGTCCTTGGGGGCCAGCCGCTTGCCCCGGACCAGGTTGGACAGGATCTTGTCGTAGTTGGTCTCGGACTTCCTGCACGGCCCCGCGCAGTACCTGAAGATCATCTCCTCGCCGGAGCGGTAGCCCAGGGCCAGGTCGGTGACGTTGAGCTGGACCTGTTTCAGCACGCAGCCCTGGTTCCTGGCCCGCCGGCCCCTCGCGCGCTTCCCCGGGGCCCCTCGCCTCTGCTGGGCGGGTGGTCCCTTCCGCTTGGCTCGTCTGCGTCTAGTCCTGGAGCTCGTATCAGAGGGAGAAGGGGAGGAGGACGAGGAAGAGGCGGAGGAGCGGTGTATTCGACTGATGGTGATTTTGATGAGGTCCGCATAGTCGTCCAGCAGCAATTCCTCCATGATGTCTGGAATATATAGGAGACTTTTTACATTTTATGCAGCGAAAATCTGAAAAAAAAATCTTTCTGAAGTTGTGAAATACTCCTGTACTTTCGAATATTTTCAAATCCATTCAGTTCAACTCCAGGACAAACACAGGACTAGAATAGGACCAAACGAAGGCGACCAACACTCACAGTCTGCACTCTTCAAACTAGTTTAGAACGATTATTTATCAGTTTTTGAATTGCATTTGAATTGTACTTTCTTATTTCTAAATGTACTTTTAACGCACCCGTCTGGTTCAGAAGAGTATGCACTACTAATAGGTAGTGCACACTTTAATTACTATAATATCTGTTTTGGAAGTCGGATTTTCTGTGACGAGATCTGAAAAGTTGGATCCAAAAATCAAATAAATAGTTCAAATGTTCCAAAATCCTGAACTGAGGAAACTGGAGGCGAAATGGAGAATAACACATTTACAACAATAAATGGACATCAGACGGTTTTAAGTCTAACAACAAGAAAATAAGCAACAGGTTTGAAACTCCAGGCTAGAAATGTCAGTTATATAATATATGAAGTAAAATCTAAAAATCAAGATTCTGAGTGTCAAACAAATAACAACAAATAATGTAAAATGCTCATTTGGCCTGTGTTTTACAGACTAACTCGATGTAATATGTGTGAAAACCTTTTGTACTTCATGAAAAGCAAAAGGGAACTGTCCAATAACAGAAGTACACTGGTGCATCTGCTGAGAGTTACACAGTTAAGCTGCTTTTTAAAGTGGAAAAGAGTGGAACAAGTTCATCTGAGGAACAGAGCTCGGCCCTTTAACAGATGCACAACATTTCATTGTACAGAATTTATTTTTTATAAACATCTCTGTTCTGTAATGATTTTGACAGAAGATTATTACTTTTTACATCTTAAACATGATTTTCAGCCGTAGAGCTCGAATAAATCATTGAATTTCATTGTTTGAAGGTTTATACATTATGCATTAGCTGGTTTATTATAACTTATTGCCTTTTTTTGCAAAGTGAAGATTGACCTCAATACAGTACATGTAGGAATTACTGAATTATATACAACAAATAGTCATGTTTTATTTGATATATATCTACATTTATATATCACTTTGGATAATTTGTATCTCATATTATTTATGTGTGATTTCCAATTCAAATTATGGTCTATATTATATTCTCTTGAGAACTAGTTTCATTTGTTGTTACATTTGTTCTTAAAATTTAGTTTTGTCTATATTTAACGACAATTATATTCATGTTAAACCATATTTATGCAACTTCCTCTCCACCATTTGTAAAAGCTGATTTTAGTCTTCACCTGAACAATAAATAAATAATTTAACAATGTGGATGCGTTTCATAAATCATTGTTTTAAAAGCTTTGGCCCAAGCGTCGATCCTTGTGGAAACCCACAGGTTACATTTCACATTTCACATGCTGAGGTCAATCCCAGTCCATTAAAATCATGTCATGTTCCACTTCACTTTTTCCTCCAATCAATTTAGAATGTTTGTGTTTAAAACCGTTTAAAGCGTCAAGTCCAAAGATGGAACTCTCATATTCACAACACGACAAAACACATGTGTTTCTCTTTTCTCAGACCATCACTTCAATATTTGCAAACTGTCTAAATGTGACATATATTTAGTTTTCTTTGGTTTCATAAAACTAAATGTATTATTTTGATTTGGTCTGAGTTAAAGGTGCACTATGTAACATTTCTGGTGTTGTTTTGCCAAGCCAATCGATTCAATTACTATGTTTTTATTGCTGAAAAACACATTAAAAAAACGTGCATTTTTACTGTGAGTCCACTCGCCACTCCACAGATCTGACATGTAATCTGGTTTGGGTGGTGGCACCTCCTTGTCTCCATGCAGATGTATGTTTAATGCTCTGCTGAGAAACATGTCAGGCAAAGCAGTATCTGTTCAAAGACAGGCAGCTGGGGGACCTTTAAGTTTGTGCTATCGAGGGCCCATTAAAGGGGACATATGTAATATTAAACGGGACGTATGTAATATTAAAAGGGACATATGTAACATTAAAGGGGACGTATGTAATAACAACTTTACTAAAACAGTTTCCTCATCATTAGTTTGCTCAAAGTTGTATTTTGATTGATTCCCGCTTGTTTGCTTTTATCCTGTATTGTCCTGCTCAGAAACTTCACCCACCCCCTAGCCCCGCCCACATCCTTGTACTCAGTAGCGTTTCTCTGAAAAACAATCCATGTGGAATTTTAAAATGTCACGTAACCACTTTGCAAAAAATACAAACATAAATATCTGTCCGCCGCTTGTTAGAGTGAAATATCACCACGAAGAGGCGGGGCTTATCAGTGCTGCAGTTTTGAGCAGGACGTCACTTAAGATGTTTCTATAATCAAGCTTTTTTTTAGCTCAATATTGCGCTTTATGATGAACACAATGTAAAATGATGATCTGCTTATGTTTTACTTCAAAACTAAGAACCTTCAAAAAGCTCCATATGTCTCCTTTAAACATGGGGTTAGGTCAGATTTAATGGCTATTTAATAATTCGATTTAATGGCTTTTAATTAAACGACTATTTAATTTTTCAATATAGTATTTGGGTTTCAATATTGTATTACAGTGATCCTTCGCTATAACGTGGTTCACTTTTCACGGTCTCGCTGCTTCACGGATTTGCATCATGCATTGTGTTCTGCATTCTGATTGGCTAAACAGTCTCTCCGCGTCTTCTCTACCTGTGTGTCAATAACGCTATGGATTAATATGTACACGTACGTTAAACCTGTTGCCAAATTGAAGTCTGCGAGGCCGGTGAGAGCGGGTGTGAGCTTCAATGTTTTATGGAGTATTTCATTGTATAATAACTCTAAAAAAATATAGCTTTCTATTTCACGGATTTCGACTCCCGCGGGTTCTTCTTGGAACGTAACCCCGGCGATAAACGAGGGATCACTGTATATTTCAATATTGTGCTTTACAATGAACTCACTGTAAAATGATGATCTGCTTATGTTTTCCTTCAAAACTAAGAACCTTCAAAAAGCTCCATATGTCTCCTTTAAACACGGGGTTAGGTCAGATTGAATGGCTATTTAATAATTCGATTTAATGGCTTTTAATTAAACGGCTATTTCATTTTTCAGTATAGTATTTGGGTTTCAATACTGTATTATAATTCAATTTTGCGCTTTATAATGAACTCACTGTAAAATGATGATCTGCTTATGTTTTCCTTCAAAAAGCTCCATATGTCTCCTTTAAACACGGGGTTAGGTCAGATTTAAAGGAGAACACTGAGAACACTGAGAACACTCAACACGCTCCAAGTTGTGTCACATCATTTCTCCAAAAGTGAAAAAGCCTGATTTAGACAGGACCAAACACTAAACCCTGTGGAAATCCTTACACTTTTCTCCCACTTCCATCTCCTCCTCCCGGTCCTCCGCGGCGCTCCCGGCGGACTTGCCCGGCGGACCGGAGCGGCCGCCCGGGGGGGAGCCGCCTGGCCCTCGGACGCTCTCCAGAGGGCCGTCCACGTCCCCCGCGGCGCGCGCTCCCCTCGGCGCCACCGGGGCCGCGTGCACGGAGCCCAGCAGCAGCATCACACACGTGCACAGCCTATGCCATAACTTCATGTTCCACTTTCATCCGAGGGAACCGCATGACGAAGGCGCGTGGCGTTACGCGGCGGCAAACGCGGACTTTGTGCAGACAAAACGGCGCGACTTCATTTTTCGCTCAGGAAAAAGAATCAAACGTGTCGAATCCAAAGCAGCCGGGGATTTGAAGAGCTTTAGGGAAAGTGAGAATCTGGAAGTAAATAGTCCGCGAAAAACAAAAAGAGAAGAACGACCGTCGCTCTCGTGCGCAGTGGGAGAAGTGTCCTGGCGCAGAGGAGGAGGAGACGCGCGCGGAGGAGGAGGAGGAGACGCGCAGAGGAGGAGGAGACGCGCAGAGGAGGAGGAGACGCGCGGAGAGGAGGAGGAGACGCGCAGAGGAGGAGGAGGAGACGCGCGCAGAGGAGGAGGAGACGCGCGGAGAGGAGGAGGAGACGCGCGGAGAGGAGGAGGAGACGCGCAGAGGAGGAGGAGGAGACGCGCGGAGAGGAGGAGGAGACGCGCAGAGGAGGAGGAGGAGACGCGCGGAGAGGAGGAGGAGACGCGTGTAGAGGAGGAGGAGACGCGCAGAGGAGGAGGAGGAGACGCGCAGAGGAGGAGGAGACGCGCGCGGAGGAGGAGGAGGAGACGCGCAGAGGAGGAGGAGACGCGTGTAGAGAGGAGGGGGAGGAGACGCGCAGAGGAGGAGGAGACGCGCAGAGGAGGAGGAGGAGACGCGTGTAGAGGAGGAGGAGACGCGTGTAGAGAGGAGGGGGAGGAGACGCGCAGAGGAGGAGGAGACGCGCAGAGGAGGAGGAGGAGACGCGCGGAGAGGAGGAGGAGACGCGCAGAGGAGGAGGAGGAGACGCGCGGAGAGGAGGAGGAGACGCGCAGAGGAGGAG